>NW_010110657.1:0-2434 GCF_000699245.1 Pterocles gutturalis
TGATAGCTAGATGATTTATAGTGGGTGAATGGACTTGATACACAGTGAGGTGACTTACGTTCTTTGCTAGTTCAAGTGGAAATGGACAGGTATGCTCTTACAGTTTATAACGCAACTTCTAGCAGCTGCTGAATTCACCTGTCACTGAAAGAAAAATGTTTGAAAGGAAAAAAAAAATAATCAGCAAGAGGGAGGATAAATCAGTGTTATCTGAAATTACATTAAAGAGAAAAACAAAAAACGTTTAAAAAAATTCTGATGTCTCATAAAATCCCTGAGTCAAAGGTTCCAAAAAGACATAACCTATAAAGTTGATGTATAAGGGTAAAGAAAAAAAGTTATTCTAATCTGTTAATGTCCCCATGCAACAATGATGCTTCCTCTGCAGGCTCTTCTAATCCTCTTTCTTGTGCTTCATAACTTATCTGGTATTCAGCAGAATGGTCCCAAAATCTGAAGGATCTCCAGAATTGTACAGCTTTTTTCCATAATGTCACTTATTCTGTCTTTGGGTGTCTTTTGTGATCCAAAAGTAGGTAGCAATTTGTGAAAAATGGCGTGTATGCAGTTGCTTTGAAATTGAATATCAGAATTTGCCAGTAAAATGTCTTAATAAATAATTTCAGTAAAAGGCATCAGAGCAATAAGATTGCCATGTGTCCACTCTTGCATACATTCGTGATATTTTTTTACCTTATAGATTAGTAAATAGAATTGTAACTATAAATGAATGTGTGTTTTTAATGATAGAGATAGCACAATAAACAACATTCACAGATGCTATGACAAGCAATTTATGTATTATATATATTTCTAGATATATTTCAGAATCAAGGAGAATCTCATTTCCCAATTAAAGATAGATTTATTTAGAAGGCCAATATTTAATCCCAAAAGAGAAAATAAACCATTAAATTCAAAATTAATTTAAAAGTATTTCTTAAGTATATCTGACAAAATTAAAGTTAGTTGGCCTCTTTGCAAGAAAAAGAAGTAATTGCCTTTTTTCTTTTGTAAAAGGCAATATGCTCAAAGTTTATAATCTGCATAATCTTAAAAAATGTATATATTTTAAAATCATAGTGAAAGACAGAAGTATCTTTTTTCCTCCCCAGGTAAAAAAGAAGAATTTTCTCAGCTGGATACTACTTTAGATGAGAAATTACAAAGGAGAAAAGACTTCACATACCAATGGCTTCATACACAGTTTTTGGATTATGAAACAGCCAGTCCCAAAAATATGAAGTGGTGAGGTCATTGCCTTTAAATTAGATTTTTTTTAATTTTAAATTTATCTTGTAAGATGAAACCTAGTTTAATAGCTCTAAAACAAACATGACTTTGTAGCTAGCAGACAGTACACTGTATTTCTGGCTCCCAAACATAGTAACTTTTAGAATTGGTTTATTAGTCATTGTACAGATACTTCTTCCACAATGATAATGAAATGATACACAGTGAAGAATCTTATTATAAATATCTACATAGCTTTATACTAGCAATGCAGTGGGTTCTATATTGTGAAGCATATAGAATAAAGTGCTTATTCATCATATTTTATAACTTTATTCATATATATTATAGTTTTATGTAATTAGATAAACTGTAACATTACCTATATTGTTAGATTTGATTAAGGAAGTAAAAAACAACACTTTTTAACTAGATAGCATGTATTTATATTTTGTCTTCAAAACATAAACCCAACTTTTACATCTTCAGAGTATACTTTAGTAAAATGTTGTAAACATGTTCCTTCTATATTTAATTTTGGTTATTAACAGGTAAAATATCAATACAGTTAAAGAAAATGTTAATCTCATTCCATGAACTAGCATGAAGTTGTAGTAAGTATATTTTGGTCATAAATTCAATATAAACCACTGATATCTTAGTGAGGTCATTAGCAGACACAATGCCCAGCCCCTCTAATAAAACCAAACAAGGTGTCAGTAGGCAAGCAATGGATTTAATGTATACATTTTAAATTTATTTTCAGTTAAAATGTATTTATTTTGTAATAAAATGGACTGCATATTGTTATGTTTTGTATGGAGAAATAGTCCACATTTCTAAATTGTATCAATGACTGTAGGAAGTATATGCAGCACATATTCCTGAGAAAATATTTATCTGTCAGTCATGTTTCATAATAGTTAAACACTCCAAGTGTTTGTTTAAGATAGCTATAACAGAACATGCAATGATGTTTGAAAGTAAGAAGACACGGAAATGTATAAAATAGCTTTTTAAATGTTATTATGTTATCTCTGCAGGTGTGTGCTATGCACTAGTACTTGTACTGACATTTTTAAGATTATGATACCATTTTTGAACATGGCAAAAATCCCACTGATCTCCATTGGAACATCACTGGTAGACTGTTTAGAACAGCTGATACATTTATGTAACTGAAAACAATTTTATTCCTGCT
>NW_010110657.1:2452-27531 GCF_000699245.1 Pterocles gutturalis
CTATAATTTATGTTTATTATTATTACGCAAAAAGCATGCATGTTTGCATTTATTGACATTTATATTTTTAAATTAGTATTCTAACAAAGGAATAAATAATATTTGTTGCTAATAATTCTTTATTTTAATGTTAAGTACAAGTATTTTAATATTAATTACTCTGATACTTTAACATTGTCAAACAATATTAATTAATCCGATAGATCTTAACCATGGAATTATTTTAAATAATATCATTTCTACTTAAGCAGAAATGTTTCCAGGAGAAGATTCTGTGCAGGTATTTTAGTTAAACAACTACAGTGGGATTTACTGACATTTCTATTCTACATTTTTCCCAGCTGTAGTTTTTTGCCTGAGTTAGATCCTGCGATATGTGACAGTAGACAAGTACAACTTGTGGTAAGAACTTGTTTCCTTGTGCGATTTTGCAAAATTCAGATATGCCTTGATGGTGTTTTCAAATGCATACTTGGTGTAAAAACAACCAAGAGATTTTTTCATTTTACATAATTCTTTAATGTTGTCTCTGTTTGGAAGTCAAGTTGCCCATTAATGGAGATCAGAAAAAAAAGTTTGAGCACAAGAACACGTATATGTACATAGGGTTCTAGTTTCATAGTCTGATACTGGTTTTTTTTTAAGACATCAAATGCTACTGTGTTTTTTAAAGCTTCTAAATAAAACTTTTAAAAAATATTTAGAAATTAAGTGTTGTTCAGCACTAATTGCATTATTGACTGAAAATGTGTATTCTTGTCAATCAGACAACTTTACAGGTTCTTAAATTCTGTAAGACACATACCTAAATCATTCTAATTTTTCCACAGGTTCATTTGTTAAAAGACAGTAAATTGGACTAGTATAGTATATTAATACGGTGACATTATTAAAAAGTGTATAAAATCAGACTTATTCCTACAATTTCTTTTCTGGAGTTTTTTAATCATAAAATGCCCTCTACTCTTTTCCTGATTCATTTTTTCTTTGCTGCATTTAAAAAAAAAGGATCTTCTGAAGTGTCTGGTTCTGTCGGTTGTCAGGATGGGGAATATGAACAATTGAACAATATCTAAAAATTTATGAAATTAAAAGACTCAGTGTCAGAGATACCCAAAATTTCCTTTGACAGTGAGCAGTGTTATGATGCCTACAGGCCAGTTTATACTATTTATACATATATATAGATATAGGTACACACTTTACATTTTATTCCCAAATTACCAATATTCTTGTTGATATAATTATGTAGGGGTTAAAAAAATGGGGCAAAACCTTGCAAACTGTACAGAATTTGTGTCTTATATTCATATACATAATATAAAATATTGCATAAAAAATATTTCCCAGTATGATGATGTGTTACATGCTTCATTCTGTACTCTGAGCAATCTTGGCCCTTTCTAACCTCTCTCTTGCTTAGCTTCACTACCTCTGTAATATGCATGTTTTGGAAAAGCTTCCATAAACTCTTCTAAAATTCACTGTTGAAAAAGTGCTTTTAAGACTTAGATGTTACTATTACTAATTTCTTTAAGTCAGATTTTGTCAAAGATTTTTCTCTTGTGTGGGGTGTGTCCAGTTAGGTTGCTGTTAAAGTTTAGTGGCTGAAATCATGAACCAGGCGGCCATTGTGATGGGTTTTGGTTGCAGCGACACTGACAGTTATTTGTTAAGTAAAGTCTAAAACAGTAATTGCTCCGATTTGAGCAATAATCATAATAATCATAATCTAATAATGTTATCTAAATTACACATTATGTAATTGTCAGTAAGCATATGTGCACATAGGTAGATTGTATGTTATTTACAGTAAGCAGTATACTGCTGCAGTCCCACAACGATTTTATGTGGTGTGCCCACATAACTGGCAATGTTATGGGATTGTCACAGACTATGCCACATAATTGCATAGCTGTTCCATATGAATGAAATATGGAGAGAGATGCAACAGAAGATCAAAAAAAAAATAGAAAAGGGAATAAAGTATATATCTAATGCAGAAAGCAGTACTATATAGGCAATGAAATTATGATATGGTTTGTACACATAGACAGCTGGAGAGTTATGGTTTTAAAGTTTATATGGGTTCTCTTAACATTTAAATGTTGAAATATAAAATGTGAGCATACTCCTAATGCGTTTGCTAAACTCAGCTAAAAGCTGTGAAATCCTGTCAAAAACAAAGTTAAGTCTTAGCTACAATCATTATCAAAGTAGAAAAAGTTGTGTAAAATGAAAGAAAGAGGAAAATATACATTAAAAAAAAAATAGGTTTAGATGAGGAAAGCATTTCTGGGCATTTCCAGTAGTTTATTCATATGTCACACGCTCAATCATAAAGTTTCCTGGTGTGTAATAGGATCCCTAATTTGTATGTGTTACATAAGCCTGCGTTCTGAAAGCCCTAGATTAATATAATTTTCTAACTGCTGTTTGCACACATTCCAAGTATTTAAGACATTCTTTTCATGGATGCAAAATGGTATTTCAATGTTTGCATGTTAACAATAAAGTCTTAGCCCTTCTCACTGGGAATAAACACAGTGTAGTAACCTAAAGTGAATCTAAGATCGTATTATGTTAATCTTGATCATTTTAATGATTTTGCTTATCACTACTACTACTACTACATAGTGCTTAGGAAGGCACGCTGACTTACAGTTTAAACTGGACACTTTAAATTAATATGATTTTTGCTGAATGACAACTGGGATAAACTTCCTGATTCATCTTTGTATGTAGTTTAAGTTACCTAAATGGTTAACCACTTCATTATTAATCAATACCTCCAAATCATTAAGACAACTTGAATTTAAAAGCACTTTTCACCTTAGAAGGTTACAGAATATCTTGAAAATTTAACACAGGAGTAGATAAATATTAGATGCAGAGCTGTATTTAAGGCAAAGATTTCTCTTCGTTCAAATTAATTTCCAATTAATTCCAAAAAAAAGGTTTGTAGTAGTAAAACTAAGGGCAAAAAGTCTGAGGAGTTAAATATAGTGGTTGCTACAGATCGAAGTCGAAAACTGCACTCTGTATTTCTTGTATTTCTTGTATCTTGTATTTCTCCCAAATTTTTGGCTCTAAGCTATAAATGTAAAAAGGGAAGGTTTTAATTAGCTTTAGAGGACTTTCAATCAGGTTCTTTACAAACCTGAAATTGTTTGCTCCAGTGATTAATACAACCTTAAATATTACTCTGTAGTTGGGTGAAAACACTTATCTTTATTTGAAAGAAAATAACAAATATTTTACATTAGAGAGCTGGACAGCCCTATTAAAATCTAGGATATAACACGGAATATTGTTGTCTACAAGATGATGAAGCCTCAGATTCTGTGATGGTAGGGATTGGATAATAATTCTGTGGAAAGGTTAGTTGTTTAAAATACTCTGGCCTCGTGGGTCTTTGGGAACGGAGACATTAGAAAACTTCTGCTGTATGTTGAAACAGGTTGGATGGAAATGCAAATGATCAATTCCATTGGTTTGAATCTCTTTGAGCATCACAATGATTGCATTATTTCTACTAAGAAAAGACTAAAAGCTTTCTATTTAAAGGTTTTGAACAAACAGAACTTGCACAAGCTTAAAGCAACTGTAAATATTAAGGTCAAAAATATAAAGTGTTGGCAGGATAAAACTTACTGTTTTCAAAGTTCCTTGACACTGCTATGGAAGTGAAAATAAAATATTGATGTTAACAGCAACAATACAGCCTGCTACCTGTGCAAAGCAAAACTTTAAAATTGTGGTCATTAAATATATAAAAGGCAAGCATCAGAAAAAAAGGGATAAACTTTCTGTGCAGTCACTAAGGAAGAGCATAAAATGTCTGTATCTTTGGAGTTGTTGGTTTGAAAATGCGTGAACTTTGTAAGTAATTTTACATTAAACAGTGACTGGGTAAAGACAAAGAAATGAAACAGGTCTCCATTTCATCTGAGTTCTCTAAGTTAGACTGGACTACGAAGGCTGTCTGCATTTGGTGTAGTGCTGCTCTTGATACAGTGAGCTGGTTTGAACAGGAAGTCTGGAGATTGTCTCCTCCAGAATAGCCCACAACTTTATAGTAATGGCATTTTCCTGAGAAAAAAAGGAGCTGCAGGCTTCAGCCTCTGAGGAAGGAGTTGAGACCAGTCTCTCTATTCCTGATCAAGCAGTCTAGCTACTCCGATATTGTGCAAAAGTTTGGTGACATTGCCACTAACATAGCCTTTCCTTTTTTGTTGTTTGGTTGGTTGGTTTTATAGAAAATGGACTCTATTCAGTTAGACACCAAGCTTCTGAAAGGATTTGGGCCTTTTCAGCCTAGATGGAGGAATGACTTAATCTGCCTCCTGGACTCCACTTCTGAATATCCAGAGACTAGAAAATTTAAGTACATCCTTATGTTCAGTACTTCCAGCTGACTGGCTCTACACTGGGGATTTTGTAGACTGCTCTTCTGTAGTGTCTGATTTTTCCCCATCATTGTTACTGGTCCTCAATATCTAGTCAACAGTTTTATTAGATGGCTGTTTTGGATGTTGAATAGCTTTTCATTTCAAGGTTCTTATTTCTTTCAAGTTCTTATTGAGTAAATGTGAAGTCATTTCTGCGAAACTAACAATCTGTAATTTACAGTGTGTGGTATCTTTCAGGTCAGTATTTTTAGCCTTTGCCCTACATGTTCCCAAAACAAGGATCCATTGCTAAAAGGAAATACTATTTTCATTTCTATTTTGCCATATTTATGTGCAGGTACATTGCCTCATGCCAAAAGGTACCACCACTGGATGTTAGAAAAGTTTATAATTAATATAATACTCTTATAAAGTGTAATTAAAATGCTGTCTGATGGTTATGGTTAATTAACAAAAAACTAAAAGATTAAATTTCTTACTGGGCCCTTGACTGATTGAACTGATACGTGTCCTGGATAAAACATAAATATTGCAGAAAATAATCCAATATGACATCCCTGACATTCATCTGCAACTTAAATTGTAGACTGGTCAGTAAATGATCTTAAGCTGTTTAAGGTTTCATCAGCCATCTGCAAGATTGATTTTCTTCAAAATTACTGTACTAAAATGTTTTCTTTTGTTGTTGCACTGACTCAGATCACAAACCACAATTTTAAGATCGGCTCTTATTTAAAAAAAATGCTTTGACATAGTGCATTTGTTCAGCCTAGGCAACAATAAAGGATTGTGGTATCATTTTGAAGAAGGTTGTTTGACAGACCCTGTTTGTTTATTTGGGGTAATGTGAGCTGCATTCAGAAAATGTTATATTTTGTTTCATGATTGTGTACATTCTCTCCCACTGCTTCCAGGCAAGCCCTGTAAGCAGAGAAGACACGGATTTAGACCTTGTTTCCATGGCCAGTGGAAGTGCTTTGACTGAGAACAGAGAAAAAAATAAGCAGCCGCACAGACACTCAGCAAGATCTTCAAGTAAGTTATGTTGTTTTTCAATATCAGTTTTAAAGATTACTTTAAAATGCTAGGTGGAACTGAGCATACTTGGAATCCCTAATAACACATACTACTTATCTTTCTGTTCCTTTCTTACCTAAAACGTCTTCATGTATTTTCTACAGTTCTGTTTAAAAACTGTGTCAATAATATAAATAGTCTTTCCTCTTGTAATTTTAACCCATGGGAAGTTTCCTGTGACATATGCTAGGTCTTCTGATGATCATGTTCTTAAAATAATTTCTTTTCTCTAAATTATAAAACAGAGTGTTTTTTAATGTTCTTCATTTTTTTCCCCAAAAGAGGTTTGAAAATTACATTTTCTTAACTGAATACCAGAACACATATCCTTGTCAAGCCACATGATTTGTCATGTTGATTACCAATTGCGCTGTAGTGTATGCATCCTACTGAACTTACTATAGCTCAGTGGCAGAGCATCCTTTTAAAGCCTTATATTTTTACCACTCTAATATAGTACAAATTAACAAATTATATGTATAGAAAAAATGAAAAAAATAATACTTGAAAGTCATAAAATGGTAGCATTTAAAATTTTATGTTTTATTTTGTGTAATATAACTGAAGAAAATGTTAATGTATTTTTAATAATATGGTATACTATATTTTGTAATTTGTGTACAATGTCTTTTCCAAATAAATAAAACTTCAAAACCCAAAAATGTACATTATGGAAAATATAAGCAGTATTAAACAACTTTGTCAAAATTGCTGACATCCCTAAACCTGTTTAATTAGTGGCTTCTTGAAAAGCTTTATATCAAAATAGAAATCAGGTTAGTTGAAAAAATTATAGGTAATTGCTGGATTTGCTTTTTTGATTATGATTTTGTATATACTGACTTTTCATTTTCAATGAAAAATGAATTAAAATTC
Source organism: Pterocles gutturalis (assembly GCF_000699245.1). Lineage (NCBI taxonomy): Eukaryota > Metazoa > Chordata > Aves > Pterocliformes > Pteroclidae > Pterocles > Pterocles gutturalis. The sequence continues at coordinate 8,818 of NW_010110657.1, forward strand.
AAGGAAAACATGCAAAAATAATTTATATCTCTGTTTTTCTGACATACTCTGTAAAGACTTTAGAAGTAAGATTTATTTACATTGTATCAGTCCACCACCAGGCAAAAAATAACAATTTGTCCATGCTTATTCACTTGATTTACATTCCAAAAATTAGATTAGATAAAATTTATCATCGTAGTCTAAGTTAATTTCACCAATGGAGAAAGAATATGATTATTTCTCTCTGCCTGCCATCTTATAAAAGAAGCAATTGTGTCATGAATGTTCCTGTTTCTCTCCGTTGGCTGGTGATGAAAACACCATTTAAAACAGATGAGATTCCTAACTGCTAAGATCCTAAATTTATATGAGACATCTACTGATGGCAATAGCAAACTTATCATTATATTCATATATTCAGAATACAATGTATGCATATCTTGAGTAATTAAGTTAAATAGTATACACTGCATTAATATTAATGTATAGCTGCCATCTAGATTGTAACCTACACTATATCACCATCCAGAAAAATAATTAAGAATAAGCTCTTTTGGTGAAGACAGGCACATAGAACTTGCCTATGTTAGGAGCTTGGGAAAAGTAAAGAAAAAAATGTATCATGTTATACCTTCAAAAAGAAGAGACTAGGAAAGGAGCAAGAAAGGGCGATGAACTGGCAGAGTCATAAGTATGAGAGAGAGTGTACAGTGTGGTAGTGTATATGTATTTTCATAAAATACACATGTACTACAGCACAATTACATATTCATTCTCCTTTCAGTAGACCAGGAACTAAGGAAAAAAAGAGCCCAGGTCTTACGTCTTGCTATGTATGTTTCTGTATGTGCATCTATATAAATTTCTTAATCATGGGTTTGAGAAATTAAACAGTGATGATATATGAAATTGCAATGCGTATTTTATATAAAACCAGACATTGCTGTTGTCTTTGTACAATTTATATGCTTTATATAAGCATGTTTATTATATTAGTTTTGTTTGCCAAAGACTTGCTTTTCAATGATCAAAAATAAACTAGACCTGTGGTATCTTTAATCTGAAAACACTAGAAATTTGCCTTTATTATAATGTATTCATTATGAAATGCTTTCCTGTTGTATTGTCTCCTTTGGTTTTGCATTCTGAAATATTTAATTAAGAAGCATAGAAACTATGTTAGTGATCTATTATGTGTGTTCCTTTTGAGTTAGCTTGCACTTGTTTTACAGAAGAGCTTAGAAAAGATGCTGTGACCTTAGAGGTGCTGCCATTTGGATAAATCGTTAAATCAAGTTCTTGTACCATTTTTTTTGTAAGAATTTGACCTCAATGGTTTGACAAGCTTTGACTAATAAAATGGTACTAAATTCACTTTGCAATGTCCATAATCCTGTTTGTTGCTCAGAATTTTTTTAAAGTATTGCTAGGAAAACTTTGGCAAACTATGTCATACAACTGAGAGATGTTAGTATGTATCAAAGATATTAGTTGGGAGCATCATATGTGTTTCTTATATATAATTTGTGATTCATTAATTGTATCAATAAATTGTTGAGATCCTCCAGGCTGAAAAGTGAGGTCTAAAAATGCAGGATAATTTATTTTTAGGTATATTTACTCAAAAACCCCTCAAATATATACGGTACTGAAATAAAACACAATTTATATGCTACAGGAGCATGACTGTACATGAATGATCATGTTTTTCTAAAGACAAAATGTACAATGCTTCAAAGATATTATTCTTTAATTCTGAGGGTTTTCTAGAAAGGCTAAGTTGAGATTTTCAGAATTATTTTCGGGAACCGCCCAATCTTTATGTACTTTCTGGAGATCTTATTTTCCAAATGTAAGTTCTTAGAATTCCTGATTAAAGAATTTTAAGATTTTTATCACACAAATTTACTATTTTTCTCTGAAAAATCTGGATGGGGTAGATTTGTCCTAAACTAACTTAATTCTGTTCCTCAACAAAACAAAATTAATTAAGGAATAAAGGAAATGCTGTGGACATAGTATATCTCAGTTTAAGGAAAGTATTTGTGTACTTAAAGTATTTGATGTGGTTCCATGTTTTATGTTCAAAGAGAAAACTGAGTGTGCATTAACTTCACTCAGTATTACAGAAAAAGTAAAAAAAAAAAATATATGTAACCTAAAGAAAGAGTAGCAATTGTTCAGCTGAACTAATTAGTTATCTATCTAATTTAGGACCATGCCTTTATTGGTGGACAGTACATTATATTCTCAAACATACCACTTTATATTCCTCCAGAAATCATAGTTATTTCTTTATGCTCCCTAGTAGCTAATTTTTCTTTTCTGTTTCTTGGGATGGTTTTTTGGGGGATGGTTTTTTGGGGTATTTTTTGTCCATTCTTGTCTGACCACTGGTAAAATCTTAATCTCTGTCGTACCTCATGCCAATAGGCTGCAAAAGTACGTGTGTTAGAATGACCTTCTACTGATTATATTTTCTGCCTTTCAGTTTCACATAAACTTATGTTGCTTTTGTAAAAAAGGACAGAAGAAAAAAGTTCTTTTTCCCTGACATATAATTTCTGTGCAATACACATACATGAGCCATGATGGTTAGTGGCTTATAGACAGAGTTATACAAGATTCGGGTATCAGTCCTACACTCATTGGTATTTTTATTAACTCCATAAATATTGATGTTAAGAAATTATTTTTTTATACTTAGCTAGACAAGATGAACTTTTTTATACTAACATCCAATTTAGTAGTAGGCTGTGACAATCAACTCCATTCTATCATCCTAATCTGGTTCTGGCCAACAAGTGTTGGACCTTTTGATGAGTCTCCTGCATATTTACATTGTCTACGTATTATCACAATTCTGTGGTTTTCTTTTCTCTGCAAATCTTAAACTTTATTTTCATTGTACTTCTTGTCTTGTGAACTTCCATCTTTTGACGGTGATTTCCAGAAGCACCAGAATTTGAAAGTGGAATGCAATAGCAGTGGGCCTCCATTGTTATTTAAAATACTGACCAGAATCCCTAATTCTTCTCTTCCCTGAATTCTAGTCTTTCAGGGCACCTCTGATATCAGTAAAATACTGCTTTCCAAGAAAAAAAAAATTAAAAATTTGGACCTGAATCTTGTCATTCCTTAATCACCCCTAGTTCAAAATGTGGCACATAAATACTGTCTCCACTACAAAGCATTTATCAGTTTAATCTCTCAGATAAATTCAAATTTTACCATTCTGTTATTTAGTGAAACTAAATTAATGAAGTTTAATAATGCCTTTCTTACAATGGAAAGACTTCAAACACAAATAAAACAAGAACAAACACAGTAACTTTTATTTCACTTTCCTTTTTACATCTTTATCTCAATTCTTATTTTTCCTCTTGACAGAACCCCCGCCTTCATTTTTTTTACCTTCCTTTATAACGATAATGAGAGTCCTTCAAAACAAAGTCTTCAACTTTGTTTTAAGCAGTGTATGGTACAGCTTCACTTTTTTAAAAATTCCTACTTTCCTGCTCCTTTCTCCTTAGCATTAGTATTGTCTATATATTCTAGTTTCATAACTGCTGTCTTTCATTTAGGGTTTGTAAACTCTGTGTGTGCAGTAAACATCTCATTTTTAAGCTTTCTTCATGCCTTTATTCATATTTTAACAAGGGCTTTCTGGTGGTCTTTTTTTCTTTATTTCTTTCTTTCTTTCTTTCTTTTTTTTTTTTTTTCAATTGCTCGTGCAGTCTGAATTAGAAGTTTGCCATGTTATAGAAACTGAGTAAGAAACATCTTGGAAACATAAGATCAAATATGAAGGTACTCATTTAATAGTCCTTTCAGTTTCTCAGCAATTACCTGCTTGGTAGACTTCCTAGAAGATAATGGTAAAATTTGTACTTTCTCCTTAGAGAAAGTAGAAATTTGTAGAAATGCTGTAAATTTATAGAAGATATTTACTGTACAAATTACTTATTATAATCAGCTAAATGCTGAACTCAGTTTACCTTAGAAGTCACAACCGATGCCACAATTTTTGGAATAAAGCTGTCTCTTCTGTAAATTACATGTGGTTATATGACCACAAGCATCTTGTCCAAGGAAAGATAGTTAAATTATTCCATACTATTAATATTTTTGTGCTCAGAAAATGAAGGCAAAAATCAATTAGAAAGGATTCTACAATTCTGAAGTAATTAAAATTTACCAGGCTTTGATACCTAGTAGAAAAGCATAAATTTTTTTTTGAACATCATTTCAACTTTATATTTTTTCCATGCAGATACCTCTGTGCATCCAACCATAATACAAAATATGCCTCAGAAAAGAAGCTGTCGATCCACCATACATTAATGCATAGCATATATTTACATGGTCAGAGGAAAACAGTTAAAAAGGAATTAAACCTGTGTCATAGTCTGAAAGAATGCAAAATAGCCTGTCTGGAAACCCTTAGACATCATAGGATAGAATGCTACCTAGTCAAAAAGCCATGCAGAGAGATGGGATAACTTATCAGTGGCACAACTCTATATGAATTTGAAGTTCTTTAATGACTTCCAAACAAGAGCTCACTCATATCCTGTGAACTTATGGTACAGGTAGATAAAGCTCATAATGTTAAAATTGTGTCATATCCAAATTTTTCATCTGACATTGATGACTTATTTTAAATAATCAGTGCAAAAAATCACTATTAGAAATTAATATATCAGTACAACACTATTATATTTTAAACATTCTTCACTATACTGAAGTTTACTTGATGCCCTATATGTGAAAATAGCACTGTGGAACTTGTTCATGTGTGGACTTGGATACTAAAATCTACTTTTCTGTGTATGGTAACAGTGTGGTGCTGAGAGGATACATTTTATCCACATGAGAGAAAGTATTTGACTGCAGATTCAAGAGTTTTGGCTTTTTTTTTCCCAGTTCTGTTGCTGGCTTCTTAGTTTATATTGGGAATGTTATTTTGAATCTATATACATCAGTGTTCCTACCTGCAGAAATAATAATCATTATATAAACCATTCTTGTATAACACTTATGTATCCATTGAGGAAAGGAGAACATCATAATGTTTAACTGTTATGAAAGGAAAGGGGCCTCCTTTGTGAACTGGATAAGCTGTTTGGAAGCTACCGTGTCAAAAAAGGAGTAACTTTACAGATGGATGTACACAGGTCCAGCCATGCCAACAACAAAAAGGAGAATATCATAATGTTTAACTGTTATGAAAGGGGCCTCCTTTGTGAACTGGATAAGCTGTTTGGAAGCTACCGTGTCAAAAAAGGAGTAACTTTACAGATGGATGTACACAGGTCCAGCCATGCCAACAACAAACAAGTTACCATATGGTGACAAAATCAAGCAATATGTCAAATGGTGGAATGATTAGTTCACAAAATAAAAATAATTGGTGACAATGTAGGTCTAACTCTCATTCTTTCAGTTTCCTAAATTCACCAGCTGATTTTTTTTTTCTGACTGGGAGATGTTGTATTGAGTAACAATAGAAATGCAGTAGTCCTTCGAGAAATGTTATTAAAAATTCAACAGACTGTTTATAATGATGAAACTAGGAAAAATCAGGTATGTACCATGAAGTTTTTTTCCACTATAGTTACAAATCCTGTGTTAGAGTGAAGTAAATCAGGACAGGTGTCACTATTTAAGTGTGCAGAGAGCTATTTATCTTAGTATTATTAGCTTGAGAAGAAGGCTTCTCTCAAAAATGAACATAGAAACATGAAGGTAAAAGTGAATTTCTGAGGTGAAATCCTGGCTTAATGAAAGCCAGTAAGCCATATTTCAGTATGATACGTGCATCTAATACAGAAAAACTTCAACTTTTTGCTGTTTTTTTCTGTTCACAGATATAATGTCTGAGTATTTCCCTGTTCTGGCAGTATACAATCTTAACAATTTATATAATTTTTTAAATGTAAGGAAACACACGTGTAGGCCTGGCTCATCAGTGCAATTACATTGATTTCCATGCCCAGGTGTTTTAAAAAATCGACTAGTGGTGAGTGTGATTAGAAGAAAATCTGGACGAGGAAAGTACCTCTGTATAATTTTGCATAATGAGAATACTCATGCATGCAAATTTGAAATATTTTGCAGGATCAGAATTTTTTTCTATTTGTTAAACACAGATAAAAGATACTGCTTTCCTAACCTTTTGAAATTGTGGAGAATTATGGAATTATTATGGAGATGCATATATATTTTTGAATGTGTTAACTATTGAACAGCACGTATCTAATCATTTTGAACAGACTACAGAGTGATAATTTATAAGATGCTGCTTAATTCACTTTGAGGTTACATATTTTAAAAATTACCTAAATGCAGATTTTTTTTGCTTTCATTAAATTTATCAGAAAGAGAATGATACATTATTTCATGTAATTTAATAATCTGTGTTTTGAATTATGAAATTAATTGAATAACTATGTATAACAGATACAATGAGCCATTTATTGAATTTCAAGTGCTTAATTTTACAGCCTGAGAGTCTTTTAGTAAGGTTTAGGGATTCTTGGGGGTTGTAGGTGGTGTTGCTCAGTTTTTTAAAGACAAATCAGGTTAAAAAAAAGAGAAAATCCACTCTGAGACATTGACTTACGTGTAACTTAGATACCCACTTGGAACCATTAGAGCCACCACAAGGATTTCTGACATATTATATGAGTAAATAATAACAATTTTAAGTTTCCTTACTGTGGGATATTTGTCGAGTAGCTTCAAAAATATTTCTCAAGTCATTGCACTGAAAGACACAGTAATTAATGTTGTACTACTACAGTTGTTGCATTGGATGGCAGAGGCGTGTCAGTAGATATTTTCCCCAAGACAATCTTTCTTTCCTTGTTTATTTCCTTCTAATTTGTCTCTTTTACGTTGCTGACTTTTCCACACTTGTGTTCCCTAATCCTTTCTTTTACTATAAACAAGTCTTGTTTCTGCTTCTCCAGCTTCTTATTCCAGCATAGGCTTCCTCTTCCATCCACTCTTAGGCTTCCTTTCCACAGTCGTCCTTGAGTCTTGTGTTTGTTTCCACAGATCCTTGTCTGATTACCTTTTCCCTCTCTCTCTCTGTTCCCTTTTGTATCCAGCTATTCCTTGCCAGCATTCCTCATTCATCATCTCCTAGTTTAAACCTCCTTCAAATTGGCCTGATTTCATGTACTATTTAAGCAGATCTTGAGTCCAGACTCTTAATCTACTTTTTCTCTGTATCCATTCTTATCATCACCTGTATTTTCACTTCTTTTAATTATGCAAATTCTGAGAGTTATGGCCATCTAGTGTCCCTTAATCCATCATCTTTATTCTTACTCTGTTCCCCTTTGCCAACTCACAACTTTCTTCTTCCCCATGTTTTCTCTCTGCTCTCAGTGTCAGTCTATTTGTCAAGTCATTCTAGTCTCTTGTGCCAGCTATGTCAGGGAATTGTTTGCCAAGTTAGCCTTAGTTTGTCTCACCTTCACTCGATAAGTCAGTCTCATTTCTCTCTCAGGTTTTAATTCTAACCCTCTGCCTCTTCTCTGAGTCTCCTTCCTATAAGAGTTTTGGTTCTTGTCCTCCCCATGGTTCCTGTAGCTAGGTTTGGTCTGTCACAGAGAGCATAGAATAAGCAGGCTCTTCAGTTCCCTGACCTAGCATGATCTTCAACACTGTTTTTAGGAATAGTCTTGCTTAGCTCCATGTAACTTCATGGTAAAGCGTGTTTCCATGCTGACTGGTGTTTTAAGGAATATAGCCAAAAAAAGTCAAGAATGTCTCCTCTGATGATGGAAAAACTTCAATTTGTATATACTCAATCCAAATTTGGACAGATCCTAAAAGCAAGGCTCTGTTACTTGGTGGACTTCAAGTCATCTCTGCAAACGACAACATAAATGTTTCACATACTTTCTTAGAAGTGACCAGCCTTTCAGAAAACTTCAGCCAAAGGCAGATACTCAGTGTATAAAATTTCATCCTAAATGGTCAAAACTGGTGAAATAGATAAGGAGCTGAAAAACAAAATAAATATTGGACTTCAGTAACCAATGGTGCTAAAAGACCTTTTTGTGGTTAGGAAATGGTATATTTTACAGGAACGTATTTGGAGCGTGATGTTTATTATGTTGTTTATTTTAAGTGTGTAGAATGGCAATTAATAAATGTTTGTAATTTATTCTTGTAAATGCTTATCTATCTGAATTCCTTCATGTGACTGAGTCACATTTTAGAGTTCAGACTATTCAGGTATGTAATTATGAGCATGATCTGGTTAGAACAGCATCAATGTTTGATAAACAAAGATATTTAAGTTCATTGTGTCTATAAAATTTGAAGATTAGTCTCTAGTCCTACCAACCTGAATTTCAGGTTTAGACAAAATTAATCACTTGCTTACAAAAAAAAAGTTAATCATAAGTATGTTTTATCCTCAATCCTCTATATGTAAAGGAGATATATCTTTACTTATTATGTGGGCCTTCATATAAGATGCTCCTGAGGTTTCTCAATGCTGTTCAAATATAAGTGTGAAATACAAAAATATAATGTAAAATTGCAATGCAATAAATATATGTTTGTTTTCATAGAATCAGTGCAGCTAAAAAAAAAAAAAAAAATTAGCCAACTTCATTACAGCCATAAGTAACATTATTAAAAAGTAACTTTTCTGAGATTGTAGCATTTATCTTTTTCGCAGACCTGCTGAGCCTAGCTTCTTTCCAGAGCTCAAATTGATGTAAATGCTTTGCTGCTAAGGATTCGTTCTGGTCACTTTCATTAAAATGTTGAAGTTTTTTCTCCATGCCTTCTTATGCTGTGTTTGCTTTTAAGTAATACAATATGGTAAGGACTTTGAAATAAATTATATCTCCAGACACACAATGTTAGGCGGATCGATAACTGTCCTATGACGTCTACTATAAATCATAAAATTTCTATCATAACCTGTTTAACAAAGCTTTTCTTCTTGGACACCAAGAATTTCATTCAAAGCATTTTACATATTGCATTACTTATCAAAACAGAGGCTATGTAAACCTTGACATTTGTTAAAAGACCCAGGCTATAACCAAAAAAGACCAGAACAAATCAATAGCAGAAAACAGATTAAACAACAGAAAAGTGACTGCTTAGAAATAGAAGCATGTTAACTTAACCCAAGACAAGTTTTCAGCACATACTCAAACGAAATGGTTATTTGATATATACAGGCACCTGAAAATCTCTCAGACTCTACTGGATCTTCATATAGTTAAATATTACAGTTAAATGAAAGTACAGTAAATAATTGTTATAGCCTGCCTTCCAAAGCCTAGTTAGGGATAGGAGAAAATAAATTGCTTTTCTTGGCTAAGGTTTTGTTCCCATATGAGTGAGTATTAGAACAACTGTGTATCATGTCAAATTATACTTAGTAAACTTGCCAGGTTCTATTTAATTCTAGTACCAGTAATGGTAAAAATTATTATTGTTATAATATCTTATAATATCTGTTATGGTTGTCAGAAAGATCAGTACTTTACAGAGTAAGACCAGTATAATAGTTCTAATTTATATGTAGGAAAGATACTTACATATGACCTTGAAACAATGTGATTCTTTCTGTTGTTGCCTTTGAGTAAGGGCCACTACAAATACACTCATGCAACATAAGACGAAAAGAAAGTATTATGATCATGCTTACAATTTTTCATGAATCACAAATATACATTTGCATACCTATGTGTGTATGTATATGTATTAATGAAATATATGCCTTACAGATCTCTTTGTATTTATGGCAAAATATGACTGTAAATGTCTTATGTTATTTTACCACTCAAAAAGTTCTTATAGTAATAATTTTATTCACTCATATATGCTAGTATATGAATAGTTCACTTGCAAGACACATTGCAGTTTCGGGAAAAATTAAGGTATTGCAAATCCAAGCTTGCTGTAAAAGCTGTTCACATCATTCGTAGTGCTGTAAGAGAAAGCTACAAGCTCTCCCAAAAAAAACTATTGAGGTGTAAAGTAAGACTTTCAAATAAAGTACACCCTGAAGAATAGTTGAAGGACCTCACAGAGATTTTTAATATTTTAATAATACCTGAATATCTGACCTTGCAGCACTTCAGGTGTATGCTTGGTAGAATATTTTTCAAAATGCAAAATGTTTTCATTTGCTATCAGTCATTGGGTTTTGGTGAATCTGTTCTGTTTTTCTATACATTGAACTAATTATCCTCCCCCCTTTATTATTTTCTCCCCTTTTCTTAAAATGAAAAATCTGGTAAAGTGGTAAAATTGCACAACTTCCCCTGAGTGGATATAAATGTATTTACATCCAAGGAGAAGTAGCAAAGTACAAAAGTGAAGCAAATATAATAAGGACTCAGTTACCTATTCATTTTAATATGCTTTTTTGGGGTTGGGTTTGTTGGTTGAAGGAGGAAGGTGTTTGTTTTTTGTTTGTTTGTTTTTTAGAAAAATGAGGCTTTTTTTTAAAGGAAAATTTCTAAGTTCAGTCTCTTCATTCAAAGTGACATTGTCATCTCTTAACAGACCCTCTTGTCTTCCCTCATCCCCTTGATCTAGACAAAATTCTAACCATTTGCTAATGGAGCTGTCTTTACTGAATTTTTATGAAGGAAAAAATTGCATGTCTGAAAAATGTAGAATCTAAAAACCTGTTCTAAACACAATGTTCCCAGTAAAATAACTGAGGTTTAGTTTTAATTTGCATGTAATATTTTTACTTCTTGTAAGACTCTACCAAGATGCATAGTTTATCCTCAAGTACAAAGCTCCTCTTACTTCACCACAGGAGCATGCCTACCTAGATTTTCACTGGAACAGCAAAAGATGTGAACTAAAAACAAACATAGTAACTTGTGGGCACATGTACAGTAAATGCATTCCATTCCTGTATTTTCATTTTTCTTTCTGTTTGTTCTTGCACTAAACTCTAGGAGAAAGAACTGCGATAAAAATCATTCTTGGATTTGACTAATACATTCATTGTAAATGAGGCGCTTCTTTGCTTTATGACACGTTTTTCAGTCATAATTAACATTTAAGCTGCTATCGGTCTGTAAGTCTAATGTCTGAGAATTAGGTGTAATATGAATAGGAGTGAGCAAACTTCACTATGCATATATGCCAGTCTGACTAATATCTGCATTTGAGAATTCTTCTTCAGGGAATAAGCTGTTGGGTCTCCGTGCCAGTTCTGTCTTTCATCACTCCAGTTAGACGGATAACTGCAACAGCAATACTGATAATAATATTTTAATATAATACTAATATTTTATTGGTAGTTAATAGATATCAAAAGTGCTTTTTCAGAAGAGCAAGCATAAGTATGACGATTTCAAAGGCAGGAAAATGAGAAATACAAAGGAGGTGATTTGCAGTGATTTACAACAAACTTGTCTTATAGATATTTCATTCTAAATTAGTTGAACATTCCCTACAATGGTTTTATTTTCTTTGGCTGAAAGTGCTGAGAACTGTGTGAAGGATGGAAAGAACGAATACAGAGTAGCCTGTGCTTTGATTCAGTTTGTCTAGGTCACTACTGTATAATAAAGTTTAAAGCAGACCCCGAGGAAATCTAACCAGCACTTCAGGCTAGATAAAGAAAAAGAGAGCTGTGTCTGTCAAACTTTGGGATAGCCTTTGATTTGTTAAACCTGCATTCAAGGGAGCAGAGAGTCTACACCTTTAGAGTGGCTGGGATTTGCAAAAATACTTTCAGACTGAGGCAGTTATCCTGCTCAATCGCTGAGGGTCTACAAATCCTGAGCTATGATTCTCACAGACATCTAGAATGTTGTTTTGTCAGACAGCTTATATGCATTCAAGATTAATAAATTATTACATTTTACTCACAAAATGTTTGACTACACTACCCTATGAACAATGCATAAATCGGATTCAATTAAAAATTAAAAAAAAGAAAATTCGTGAACTTTTGACTCTGAAGTTTAGACAAGCACAATTCATACTATGACAGATACAGCTGTTTTTCTGCCAAAATAAAAAGCTATATTAGTAATTTAAGAAGACTTTTCGCAAGTTTCTTGTAGCAAATTACAGCAAGTCTTTGGGGCTTTTTTTGGGGAATAATGTACATTTCATAGTAATGGAAGGACAATATATTCCTTCCAATGAAATACTTATAGTTAAACGTGGAAAGCCAGAAAACCTACAGTTACAGACTTCTGAAGTCCATCATGAAAATAACATTTAACAGTACAAATGGGTTCATAAACAAGTGAGGTTGTTAGCCCAGAAATAATCCAGATTAGGCAATTAGGATGTGGTTGACTTCCTCTTTTGCTACATTGACTCTATCAATTTTAAACAAATTTTCAAATTTATTATTGATGTTTTTGTTCTAGCATTTGTATTTATTCTGTTTTAAAAATAATGCACTAAAAAGTATTTTTGTCCAAATATAGAAATAAATAACTGGTATGTCTAGTTTACCTTCATCACTGATAGAGCCTTGAAGATGAGTGCATAGGAAAGTCAGTCTCAAGCATAAATAAACCCCGAACTTCTTTTCCAGTCTAAACATGCAATAGCTATTTCCTTTTTTCTAACGAAGAAAATATTCCAGTCTTTATTATTTTTGTTGTATAACAATGTTTCCAACTTCAGAAAACATCTCTTTAAATTAAAGAAGGGATGCAATTTTTCTTTGTATTCTTGACATGTTAGATTTATTTTGAAGTTTCACTAAATTAACCACTTAATTTACTAATTTGAGGGTTTTAGCCTTCAACTAATGTGTTATGGTTCCCAGTCAAAAGAATTAATGGAAAGATTACTGCTTGATTAAATAACTTTATTCTTTGCTCTTTCACAAAAACCTTTTTGCCCTGGAGATTTCTACCACCATTTGAGGTGTTAAACAAAAAAATCCAAAGGCAAGGAAACTGGGTATCCTGTAAAGGCAAGACATCAGTATTTTAAACCTTTATTAGGTAGACCTAGAGTAAGTTATATATTTTAAGAAAAAAAAAAACACTTGACTAAATCTGTAGAGCCACAAGAAAACAAATGCAGATGATGTTAAAAATACTTGAAAGCCCTTGACTGCAGAAGGAGAGAACTATTTAGTAAGAAACATTTGTAATAATTTAAAATTTCATAAAAGAGGGAACTGTAAGCTGGGAAAAGCTCCCAACATTTAGATCTATCAGACTACAGAAAAGCATCCATGAGAAAACAAATAAGTTCTTACTATTTGAAATTTATAGCTATGTTGTATATAATAGCAGACAGAATTGTATATAATTATATGATTTAAACTTTGTTTTCTTTTTTGGGGACTAAGAAATGTAATTGTGCTACTGGAAAATACTAAGTTAAAATATCAAAAATACTTACTAAAAATATGTAGTTGTTAATCTTTTCCTTTGATAGGTGGCAAAAAGATGTTTGTAAAATTTGTATTTGATAAGCTAAAATAGCATGCGAATTTTATATATATATATATATAAAACTTATATACCAAGAACATCATATCAATCTCTTACAAAGTTTGAGTTGTCTTCCACAGATGCTTTGTTCCTTAGAGATGTCTAAGAAAGATATTTCCATCTCTAAATTGTTGGTTTGTGTAAAATAAATATTATACCTTTGGTCGGCCTACTGGATATTTTATTTAAATAATTGTCTTAAATATTTTGTAGAAATTATTGTCTAAATTACTCAAGCGTCTGTATGCGTGACAGTGAAAGTGATTATTTCACATATTTCTATGTGTGCTTAAACTTGCTGTGGCACCATTCAGCATCAAAGTCTCAAGCATAATATTCCTGGGCTTTGAAAAAAATAAAACTCTCTTTTATTTGGTCTAATATAGTAAAACAATAACTTGTTAATTATACATGTCTTCTGAACTAGTTCTCTGTCCACTTGAAGGATGAATGATATTACTAGTTTCCCCATCAAAAGCATTGCTTATCTCTATATGTGTTTAAAATATGGTCAAAATGGGGAGATAGCGACACTTTTAAAAATATGATAATTTTGTGAAGTAATTTTACTGTCCATTTTGATAAGGAGTTTGTTTTTTAAAAAGTGCTACCTTGTGAAAATACTTGTATTACTTTTAAAACAGTGAGCAATAATTATAAAAGTTGTGTGCTGTCAAATTAGACATATTAGTGTATATTATTATCTTAAAAATAATATGATGCAGTGAAATTTAGGGAGTTTTGTTTGCTTGTTTTTTAATTTCACATGTCTGCTTATTATTTAGAAAAGAATATACCTACTCCAGAAAATGCGTATTTGGGACCCTCTCATAAAGAACGGATATCATTTCGAGACAATCCAGTGCAGCTCAGCAGAGGATGGGGAGGAGGCAAAAAAAGGCAAAAGCTTAAAAATATTAGCTGAATATCAGAAATAATTTAACTAGTTGATTTAACCAAATATGGAAAGCGTATGGAGAGCTGTTTCTTTTTAAGCCTGTGAATATTGATTTTTGGATTCTCGTTTATTACCAATATGAACAGTTTTAGTTAACTACATTTGACTTATTTTGTTATACATGGTTGCAGTGGTTTGGGTTTGGGATTTTTTGGTTGAAGTATTTTATACCTGTCAGTAAGTTATCATAGTTTGTGTTTTCAATTGATTGTATGTTCATGTGGTGTAGAATGCAGAACTGATTAACCCTACAAGGACTGTTGTACAGTGAACAAGTTTAGGCTTGCTTGTAAGAACTGTCTGAGATGTGCAAATGTAATAATGGTTCATGCTCACGTGATGTTTGTCACATATCAAAACACTGAATTCTCATTTTCTCACAAATAAAATACATGCTTGCAAACTGTGTTGTGAGCAATGCCATTCTTAGAGAAGTCTGTTTAGAATATTTTACTGAAGCAGCAAAACTTCACAGCAACATACAAATAGTGGGCATGCACTTGTCTTTTTTTAGTAATATAAGAAGTCCTCTAAGAGCTTTCATCCTGAATTGTGGTCATAATATAATAAAGCAACCTGTTTTGTACAAGTTTTATACTTTCAAAGACTTCTAACATTTTCCTGGGGGGTTAAATAAAAAAAAAAAAGTACCAAGTTCTCATTTTGTTCTGGGGTAATGTAACATTACGTCTACATGACACCGTTAACCCAACTTTATTTGTTCATGTAGCTGGACTCCTTCAGGCCCATGTGTAGAAGTTTTGTGGTGCAAGGAGATCTAGAGAAAGAGAAGAAATACTATTTCAACTATTCAGGGGTATCTAACACATTACTTCTAGTGAATGCTTTGTCCACCAACATACAGGACAGAAAATGTTCCTTGATTTCAAAGCCTGACATTATTTTAATGTTTTCCACTTTGAGGGTAGAAGTTGCTAATTGGATCTAGAGAAGTCTGTCTCTGGTATTTCCTCATCTGTTTTTGTCCAATACTGTGAAGCCTCAACCCCCTGCAGACTGAGAGAGACATGGGGAGGGTAATGGGGCTTGAAACTTCAGTCAGGAAAGAACAAAAATTCTTATGTTGTGGCTGTTTTTAAAATGTACTTAAATTACACATGACATTATTTTATGAGGTGCTTTTTATGCTAACATACACATATGACTATGGATTGAAAGCAGTTATCTCCATTTTTGCAAATACATTCATTTTCACATCAAAAGTTGGCTGATCTTATGGAAAACCTCCAGTGAATAACATTGCTCGTTTGAATCAACGTGTTGTTTTTATTATGATTTTACTTTTGAAAATTCAGTGCAGCCTACTTTAGAAAAGATTTCTCTACCTTTCTGAGGAAAGTCGACCAGTGAAGGTTGGTCGGCCTGACTATAGAAATGCTGTGATTGTCAGCATGGTATAAAATATCATCGGATCCTTATGTTATCTGGTTAGTTACCCGGTGTATGTAGTAAGTGTTAAGATGAATTTCCAGATCTGCTACAGAAGGACTTTTAAATGAAAGACCGGAGCTTCTGTGATTTCAGTTGTATCATGCAGGATATAAGTTTTGTAGGAAAAACTTTGTTCAGAATGTTTGCCACTATATGTGGCAGTGTGGTCAGTAAATAGATAAGTCACTGTTACAGGTGTTAACTGGAGATCAAAATGCAAAATCAAGCAGTTCCCAGTTTATGGCTTCTTGCAGATTATTCACTCTATTTGTCTAGAGTGTCCATAATTCACTGTATATCCCCACAGCTGTAAATAAGAGATAGTTGTATTTCAGATTTCATAAATCTTTCTATATCATCTATATCTACCTCTATATCTAAAAACGATCTGCTGT
The DNA here is from genome assembly GCF_000699245.1 of Pterocles gutturalis. NCBI lineage: Eukaryota > Metazoa > Chordata > Aves > Pterocliformes > Pteroclidae > Pterocles > Pterocles gutturalis. The sequence continues at coordinate 25,086 of NW_010110657.1, forward strand.
ATAAAGGTTGTCATACCTGATCTCTTTTGCTTTCCAGGTGTTTCTGAAAGAGAAATACCTACAAACCTAAATAAAATGTTGTGGCAACATTTTAAAAGGCATTTTATTTTGCAAAGAGAAAATAGTAGCTTTTTAGCATACAATTTATTCAATTACAAATTGGACTGACAAAATTTGCTGACATGCCTTTTCAGGTCCATAATATGCTTAGTCTGCTATTCCATAAATTGATACTGTCATGCATAGGTTAAGTAGTGTATGCAACAGAAATTAAGTTATAAAGTGTGCCAAAATAGGTTGCTATTTTCATTACATTGCATTTCAATGTGCGATAGGATGATGTCTTGTTATTGTATCCCGCAAATTTTTTTAAGAACTGAAGTGCTGGAAGTACAGTGTGTGTGGTCAAATAGGGGTAAACGTGTGAAGTGCAACTCCTGTTCGAGCTAGCGGAAAGACTTCTATTGCTTTCGAGAGCAAGGTGAAGCAACCCTAAATATGGGCAAATGTCTCCTGTTCACAGTCACACCTTACAGTGTGTAAGGTCAGAGGTAACATGAATGCTACACATGTGACATATTTGTGACATAAATTTTTCAAGCCTTATTCTGCATAGCAGAAAGCTGTTCTGTGCTCTCTTTGTGTCTTTCTTGGGTGTTTTCCTTCTCACTTTAGTTTTGGGTTTTGTTTTTTTTTTTTTTAGCTCTTTTCTGTCTCCCCTCCACCCCTACCTCCCAATGCAGCAATTCCCATTTAGGACAAGAATATATTCTTTAAAGTAAGTTTCTCTGGCAATCTCTTCTGATATCAGAGCAGCTGTGAGTCACAGTGATGGCCTAGCAAAACCTGCACCACAAATCCCCAAAACTGCATGTTTCTAGATGCACTGCTGCCTTTGCCTACTGCTCCAGACCTCTTCGCAGTTCACTAGCATCATCTCCTCAGTATCTTTTTCTTTTCCCTGTAGATCCTTTAACATGAAGGAGGAGGGACTTCATGTGACTAAGCTCTTTAAAAAATCTTCCTTGAATGTCTGAAGCTTGAATCTCAGAAGTGTAGAAGTGTTCATTCAAAATTAAGAATGAAACAACTGAGTTGCATTTATGCATTGATCTTTGATGGGTGTCATTTGCCAAATCAAATTGAAAAGCTTTCTGTGAGCTCTCCTGAACTGATCCCTGGAGTGTCTTTTCCTGTGCAACTTACCTGAATGTCTGCACAGTAGTTCTTTAAACCCTCATTCCTTCGAGCAGTGGCATTAGGAGCATCATTACCTGCTGCAACATAAAAAATTCTCCCCAAAATGCATATTCTGAATAAGAATGAGGTGTTAATGGTACTTAGAAAACCTATACCTGAATGACAAAACACTGTGAGGAAAGGTTTCTCACTGAACGGCCGGAAGGTTTTTCCGGCTTACTGTTAAAACACTCTTAAAACAGTAACCATGCTAATTCAAAATATTCTTGCTCAAAGAAATGTCGTGTTTTAACAGATCTGTAAATAGCAGGGAGCCAATGTATCTATAGAATAGACATTGCTTTGGTGCAGGGTGAGTTGGTTTCACATTTTGACTTAGTAAATCATCCTAATCAATTACATGCATCCATTAAAGGAGTGTCGCTGTATGTAATGTTTACATTTTTCAAAAACATGCCACAAGTGGCATCCAAATCTGGCCTCAGACACACGGGTGCAAAACTGACATGTGGTCTCCCACTACAGCAGTTGTATGCAGCATGAGGAATATACTGGATTCATATCCTTTTAATTTTAGTGTCATATCATCATGATAATGGCAATTATATTTGTGGAGGTACAGTCGTTCCTTGACATACACTGAAGTTACTCCTATTAGCATTAATGGAAGACAGGCTAATATTCTGGAATGCTGCAGTATGCTTTTCTTTAATGAGAAAAACATATATGAAAAGTAGCTATTACTGCATGGCCCCAAAAAGGCAGGAAAGGAACTCAGCCATATTATACAAGATTGAGTGGCCTGATATAACATCTGAGATCCAAGCTGTTTGTACTTAGCAGTACTAGCTTAAAAAATAACCAAGTTACACCAGCAAACGGTGTTGCTTTGTTTATTTCTTTTTACAGTCTTAAGTGAAAAAAAAAACCTAATTTTATTTTTATAGGAGTTGTGAGAAGCATTAGTCCAGCATAGGAGCTTTGGCTAGCAGTCTGTAGAAAGCAGATGAATCACAGTCACTGTTGATTTAATCATTGCGTAAAGTCTTAGAGAATTGAAATCTTGGCCTAGGGTGAACTATTGCAGCACTTCTAAGAGCCTTTGTGAGATATATATATATATATAGATAGATAGATAGATATGAAAGTGGGATACCAACTGGTCATGGATGTAGCTGTGGTTAAGTAGGAATGGGACACCTCCTTCTTCTCACACAGAGGCAGAAAAATGTGCCTGGTATAGGGA
>NW_010110657.1:27541-28859 GCF_000699245.1 Pterocles gutturalis
AGACATAGGTATGGCCTGCAAGTAACAGTATAGATCAGTTTAAAGCAGCTTTTGGATCTTGTGGAGAACTGCCTCCTTGGTTTTCAAGGTAGATGATGGACAGGAAAGTGCTGACCACATCTCCTTGGATCCATCCTCAAGGCACTTTATGTGTGCCAAGTTGGGCTGAAGGTTGGTTAGCACTAAAATCCCTACTGGAAAGTTGTTCATGAAGTTCCATGATGGCTGATGGACAGGTACCAGGTTTTCAAAGAGACTTTTAGTAGAAATATTGTGTAACTGCCCCAGACTGGCCCTCCTTGCAGGGGATGGAAGTTGAAATGAATGACATTATGGAGTACGCTCTTATTTGCAGAGCAGTTGGACAAATGGATTGTTCTTCATAATCATGGATGGACTTCCTCCGTTATTTTGATGACATTGATGCTGACACAACATGTTAACAAGTATCTAGCTGCCCAAGAACTAGCATTTGCTCCTCTCTTGGTCTTCACTTGAAAGACAGATAGACTTGTTTGGAGTTAGCAACCGTTTCTTAGTTTCTTAGTTGATTGATTGCCATCTGTATAGCTAGTTTTTTGGTTTTTTTTTTTTTTTTTTGCATCAGACACTAAAGAAGCCCAAATACCTAAACAGATGCAAAATTACTTCTGGCTGAAATGCATTTGATATCTCTTTAGTAATAAGGAGCAGGTAAGAGTAATTTATATTGGTAACAACCAATGCCGATTTCACAAAGTGAAGATGTGACAAAAAAAATATTTGTTAATAGCTGATGGTCGGGTTTTCTTTGTTCCTAGTGCATTCATTTGTTAAATTACTCTTAGAAAAAGAAACCAGAGGTTAGCATTTTTTTTTTTCTTCGCAAGGCATTACTTCAAGCCTGAGTGCAAATAAGCACCACCGATTAGCTGAGCCCCAGCCAACCTGCCCGACCGGTGTCCTGAGGTATCTGTACAAGACAGCTTTTAAGGAAAGATCGCTATAACTATTTAGTTAAAATTCTAATAAAGGATAAATGCCTCTTCTTCAAGTCAGCTTAATTTTCTGTGCTTGTGAGCCACTCTCTGAAAAGGAGAGCGTAAAAAAATGAAAGAGGCTCTATTTTCCTGCTACAGTTCGGTCATCATATGAGAGCTGTCCCTTCAAAATTGCATGTTTTCTGCCACTGTCACCATGTGTGGGAGGTTCGAGAGGTTATTCACTGCAAGAACACAAGTCAGCCGTAAACTGGATTCCAATTTGCCTAACACGTTGCCATTCGTGCGACTTAATGCAGTTCTCCAGCAATTTTCCTTTAAACGACCTTAATGTGAGA
>NW_010110658.1:0-66747 GCF_000699245.1 Pterocles gutturalis
ATATATATATTTTTTTTTTTACTGAAGTATCTTAATTTTCCTTTGGCTCACTCATTCTTTCTGAAAAGAATTATTTCATTTATTTGTGCATTTGACAATGAGTGAGGCTCTTAGGTACCACAGGCAAAGGGCTCAGAGGCTTTTTAGTCACTATCCTCATGCACAGGGACCTGAAATTCTTAATGGTAAGACAATCATTAGAAAAATCAGTCATTGAAAGAGGTCAGGCCAGAGTACTACATTTTGAAAAGTCAAGGTCTTAACATTCTCTCTGAATTTTCTGAGAATAATAGTGCTTTGACAAGACTTGGCTATTGATAGTAAATTAAACTGTAGTACCGCATTTGTTAGTGCTGTGTGCAGTGAAAATATGGTCTCACGTCAAGGCAGAGAATGCTACAAGGAACTCTCTCAGAAGCTTTAGCTTTCTCGAACCATCTCGAAATGCAGGTTTCTGTGCAATCTCAAGTTCCACACAACCTGCCTGTTGGTCAGGTATAAAAGGCAATTGGTCAACATCATTCAATCAGAACTTGCATTTTGCAGAGGTGTAGACATTTCTGTGGCATCATTAGTTCAGCAGATCTAAGTTGCTTTAGTTCTCCAAGTTCACCATTTTAGCTTGTATAATTTTTTGGTAGAAGTGTATTAGACTAAACAGTCCAACACTAACTAGTCAGACCGAGTGCTTTAAATATTTTTAACATCATGCTTTTTAGAATGCCTGGATTCAAAGGGTCAGGTAGAGAAGAAAACCTTCTGTTGAGAAGAAGCAGCAGCACTTTACTCTCCATTCAAGCTTTCTCAAAATCAAAGAGTGTTTGAACACTTTTAAAAACACACAATTTAGTTATTTATGTCTATTCAGTGCCCACTGAATTCAGTATATAGATGACTACTATCTTCAGCAGAATGTTTTTCTGGTTTTTGTAACCATTACACACAGATTTTGGGAGAAAACTGGTCAAACTTTTTGAAACTTGCAGGACAAATGCTGTGTATACTTTAATTCAAGAGCAAATCTAGAAATGGATTATAGAAGACTGTGAAATAGGCAGGCTGTTAAAGCAACTTTGTGAGAACCTGTGTACTTCCTTTAACTACTTTAGTGGAAGCTGAGTTTTCATCCACTTAAGATTACATGGTCTGTCCTTCAGAAAGTCAGTCTATTTGGCTTTTCTTAGATGTAATCAGAATTGTTCTGTGTTTCCCTAATTACAAACACATTTCTTTCTCCATGCAATATCCCTAAGTATGCAGCAGCCATCCTCTTGCCAAAGCTTTCTGGCATTTTTATTCCAGTTAGAATCCAAATCTACATTTTTCTGTGAGAAAAGCTGTAGGGAAGACTGTAAACAGGGTAATTATGTAGCAATACCGTTTTAAATGCAAGTTTTACTTGCACATTATTTTGAATGTACATTTTTTTATTTCCAAATGAGTTGTGGAAATGCAATGCTATTGTTCCAGAAGCACATAATGTGTTTTCACTAACATAAATTGCAAGAATTCCATAGGAGATTTTAAACAGAAGGTATGAGGAAGATAAAAAGGTGCCGAATGTCACATAAGTTACTCACAATCATTGTAATGCTCTAAAATCTCAAATTTGCGTCAATTTTGTGTGGCCTCCTTTATCACACCCTGTGGAGTAGCTCTGGAAAGGAACCAACCAACCGAAAAACCCATAAGGAACATAGCCTAGTTTTCTGTGTCCTTTACAGATGCCAGAAGCACCTCATGCTAGAAGATAATTTTCAGAGTTTTGGAAAATATTCATAAACATCTTTTCAAGAGGTGAGTTAAGACAGAACTCAAGCGATAACTGTCAACAATTTTTTCTATTTGTAATTAAAATCTCCAGTGACATGCTAGAACAGAGGAAAACTTTACCACAAATTTCCTTAGAGAGTTTTGTATACCTCAAGAGAGCCCAGATGGAAGTTAGTGGAAAAGTAGTCGGAGGCTTCCATGTTTTCCTCTTCTCTTGGAAGTTATTAAAATATTGATTGATAGAAAGAGAAGAAACCTTGATCTTTATATCAACCATTGTTCATAGAATAAAACTTAGTGAGTGTTCATGTATCATTTTAAACAACATTAATTTACCTGTTAATTAGAGACATTGAATTAAGTGAGCTTCTCATTGTCTATTCCATTTGAAAGGCGAAAAATACAGTAAAACACATTTGAATGTGCATTCTCCAAAGGTGTAAACCAACTGCTTAAAGGTGTTAGCTCAATGTATGAAATAAAACTCTTTCAAAACATTTAGACTGTTAACTAAACTTGATATATCAAATAAGAACACTCACTTTAAATGGCAAAATATAAGAAAGGGTTGTGCCCTTTCCTGATTCTCAATGAAGAACTCCCGCAAAATCATTTTAGGTGAAAACTTGTGAACAAAGTTCCTCCTTACATCTCATGAAATGAAAATGTAGGTGGTTTTGAGCAAAATTTCTCATGTTCCCAGCTGTTCTAATGCCTGGCCCAGTGCCCCTGGATCTGTGCTGCTGCCCACTAATAGCCGTCCTTTTGTTCAAGTGGGTGAAATGGCCTTTGCATTTGAAGCTAAATGATCTGAATTACATTCCCACCCCAGGCATTAAGAGTCTGGAAGCTCGGGTGTATAACCTAATGGTAAACACTACATTACTAGATAGCCCTTGTGTTAACTCATAACTGAATGACTCTTGAAGGGTCAAATTAATACTCTCTTGTTTCCATGAAAGCATTTCCCGGGAGCAATGATCAGTTAGTTTACTTTTCCCTAAACAAGCCATGCTTATAGCCCAAACTATCTGTTTTTTCCTCTGGCAAATTCAGTTTTGCAAACAGATAAACTACTATTTGTATGTTATCAAAGAAGCACTCCCAGGGCTATGTCTCATTTTGCCCAGATTAACTGCTTATGCACATATTTGCAGCTTTAAATTTAATTTAGGTATTTATGTATTCTTACTAAATTATGCAGCCATTGCCCATCTGTGAAATGAATTGTTCTTATCAGCATTAGCAGAAAGTAGTATCGTATCGGCAAGTAGCAGAAAACTTATAGTGACTGTATTTCTATACAATCTCAAGCAGCATTCATTCACCTTTCTATTAATTATAGATGTTTACCAAGAGATCTTACATTTCTTTTTCTCTTCCACTTGAGGGAAGATAAATAGAATATTCTAACCTCCAAGAGAAAAAAATTAAAAATATTTATCTTCTTTTTTCTTGATCCAAGACAGTAAATATTGAAATACCGTTGGAGGGGATGCAGTTTTATGTACAAAACTATGTAGGAACAGCTCTGGAGTAGCATCTCTCCAACAATACATGTATAAATGTTCCAAGGATATTTTTCAAATATTATTTAAGTGTATTCTGTTCATACACACTTGCCAACATACCCCAGAGAGGCAGACATGGGAATGAGGATTTGGCTCTGTAGGTACAGCTCCTGGCCATGGATAGCCATGAGAGCACAATTTTAAAGATGAACCTACAACACAACTACATCCCGCTTCTGTCACACTAGGTAAATTTTCCTCACCATTTTTCTATAAACATGAGTTCTTGTGTCACTGATAATTGTCAGGCAGTTGGAAGGAAAGAATTGAGTGGAAACATAATCTGAATAAAAAAGAAAGCATCAAAAAAATCCCTACACTGGTGAAATACAAAAAATCACCTGTATTCAATTCAATGGAGTTTACATGGCATTTCCACAACAGAAACAGGCGCTCTTTAAATGCCACAAAGTATATAAAACACAATAAAATGTTTCCCAATACTTTGTATAGGTATTCTTCATTTAAAATGCTGTAGCTAACATGCAAGCCTTGCAAAGGAATTTACAGACCCTTCCCAAACCTCGTGTTATCAATTAGGTAACTGCAAAACTGTTCTTTTAAATTGCAGGTGGCTAAATAGTAATTTGCAGAGGAGCCACTTAAGTAAACTGAAGAATGGAAAAGAGAACTCAAGAGGTCTTGATTTCCAGTTCTTTCATCTGTCTCCCAGTATCACAATAAAAAATATTAAAGGCAATCAGAAAAAAAAGTATTCTAAGCATTACAACATATAGCTTAACCTCAATGGTGAAAATAGCTGTAGAGTATAACAAGTTTCAGTGGTTGAGTTGACTGTATGGAACGCTCTATCAAAACAGACAGAACGTTATAGATGTAGTTACTTTCTAACAGAGAGAAGCAGACATTTAAGCCTCTTTTTTAGATTCAGCATTTCCATTACAAATCAATTTTTTCTGTATCTTTAACACCTCAACACGTAACTTGACAGCATCAGTGCAAAGATTTTTTTTTTCAATTAGTATGTTCTCTAGTGCAAATACTCTCAACACAATCCACTTGGTATGTTAGCTGTACTGAAAGAATTCATGTATTGAATGAACAACAGGGAGGAGGTCACTTACACTCTATGAAGCCTGAGGAATCTGAAGACAACATCCTTAAAATTACTAGAGACCCATTGAATGTACATTTACCCATTTTCAGTGAACACAGTGAGTTTCAGAGCTGATACTGAGAGACTTTTGCATATTCAAGTTTAATGCAACCAGGTGAATTAGAAGTACATTGAACAATTGTTTAATACTTGCAAATATTTGAACTTCTCCTACTAGAACATATTTAAACTGCTTTTAGTTTAGTCTGCTTTTCAGGTGTGGACTGACTTTTTGGGTGTGGATGCTTCAGGGAATGTCAAGTGTCTTCTTAAGAATGATGCTTTTCTTGTTGTGCTTGATTCTTTTGTTTGTTAAATTGTCGTTAAGGCAGTACTGGCAAGTGAATACATTCTTCGGCCCTGACCCAGAAAAGACTTATGAACAGTTAGGTTTATGTACTGTGAGTGGCCTCATTCACTGGTGATTTAGTGCAACGTTTCACAGACTTTTTTTTTTTACTTAAGTACCTTAAGAGGATGTAATTATACAAAACTGGTTTACCGTAATGTTTTGTGTTGAAAAGAACAGAAGTAAAAATATATGCTCTAAAAACACATACAGATTGTATATTCTGAAGTGTAAAGTAGTCAGAAATAGTTATTATTAAAACAATTGAATTAAGCACAAAATAACAAATAAATAATATGTGCATCTTGTACTATAGAAAATACAGTGCTTTGCCATCTGCAATTTATATTCACACATCTTGAGTGTAGATACCCCCCCATTTCTAGGTTATTCTTTGAGGAAGGGATTATCGTAAGGTCTAGCTAAATAAGAGGATATTCCTTATATGATGCATAAAGATAACTAAGTGGAATTTTGTGGTCATTTTCTATGGAACACGTAAGTCCCACAGGACAAGCTTTCAGTAAGTATGTGGGAAAGCGTTAGTCCCTCTCCAGTTAATTCTCTGCATAAAAGCAAATTACTCAGAGTTTTATAGGAAAAGAATGAATGTGGAAGCATTGCCTGAAATGGCACAAGGCGTTGTATTTTGCAATAACAGTCAGGTTGATAACAGAAAAGTCAATAGGCACAGGCAATCGTGACAGTCATGTTACTGGGCCTTTAAATCTATTGGAGCTGTGTTTGCTTCCATCCTGGAAAAACGATGACTCCATTGTCATACCTCTTGCCTTTCTAACAAATGTCATTGTTAGCAGGCCCAGAAAATAACAAGTCTTTACTGCAACACCTGCTTCCAAATGTCCTTGTTTGCTATGCTTTTGTAACATTACTTTTGTGTTCACTCTTGTCTAGAGTGCAGGAGCCTAGAAGGATCAAAAGTCTTATAATCTGGTCTACCCTGGATGAGTCTTGTTGCTGCATTTCCTGTACAAGATTCACTTCGGTGCTTAGAAAGTGTTGGCAAGGGGCCCAAAAATAGTGGTGGGGGGGGGGGATGTGTTATGCTAAATCCACAAGATACTTAATTTCTACATTAATAAATAAAGAGATTAAGGAGGCAAAATCAAGTACAGCAAAAAGAGGTGAGATTCTGCTACGACTGCAACACCATAGCTGCAGTAATTTGACAGTACTCTGGAATTTATCAGTCTTGCACTGCGTAAAGGAAATGTTTGTCCTTGGATAATACATCACCACATTTTAAACAAGTCTTTCTGTCATCGTTATTTGCTTTTATTCTCTGCTTTGAGATGTAATCAATTTCAATTGCAAGTGGAATATTTTTACAATGTTTAAATAAAATGTATAAAAGATTTGATTCTTCAGGGTCCTGTAACAAAAGGGAAAAGTTTACACGCAAACTAATACAGGAATAAGCAACTAACCAAAGAAATTCTCTGCATAGCCCATTGATTGTGAGGCTTCCATTCTAGGTGGAATTACTGTACTGTAGTTCCTTTTGTTATGAAAATAAGCCCACAGAATTAACAATGTCTGTAGGGGCTGTATCTAGCAGTTAGTGCTTGTTTTTTATTGAATCCTTTCTCTTCCACAATACTTCAAGTATTTCCTTAAAATAGGAGAAAACTGGAAGTTAGAGGCTGTCAAGCTACTAGAGCACTGCCACCACCGAAGAGGAAAGTAATTGGGGGAGAGAAAGCACAAAGAATGGTATACAATAAACAAATATGAGATTTAGTGAAGAGCAGCATATATATGGCCTGAAGATGGTAGAGAATCAGACATTACACAGACATAAATGATTTTTGTCACCAAAGAAGCAGTGTTGTACACTGTCTCACTCATCTTCTCCTCTCTTCCTCTTCCTTCACCTTATTCTCTCTGATCTGCCATAAACATAATTTAAACAACTTTAGTTTATCATCTAAGCACCAGTTAAAGGTAGATGGAAGAAGTGATGAATTAGCAGCATGATGCTAGTAAATAGCATAAGCACACTAATTTAAAGCTCACTGGATTTGCAAGTTCCTTACTGAGTGAAATAAATGCCTAGTAAAGAGGATCTGATACCAAGTGATTCTTAGGAGCTATTATAAAATTCATAAAAATCTGTCCCTACTATTGGTGGATAGCAAGGGTGTAACTTTTCTGACAAAACAGATTTAGGGTGGTTTCTAAAATTATTTATTTATTTAGGGATCCAGAATGTTCTTATTTACCAAAAATCTAGAGTAAAAAATAACAATGACCCTACTACTGACAAAAAGTACTCTGTCTTTCATATGGGACAGAAAGCCATTGCTAAACACAGAAATAATAACTCATATTTGTTGATGTTCCAGAGCTTGAAATATCAAAATATCATTGAGAGTCATTGAATGACATGGAATGAAAGCATCATTGAGAATGTTGTAAGTTTCAGTTTGACTCTATCCTATTCCTGCTCCAACACTAGGTGCTCCATTAGTCCAATGGCATGCTTCATAGCAAACATATTTTCCCAACAGCTCATGCTATTGCACCAATACAGAAATAAATTACACAGACTTCCAAACTCTTTAATTTTAGAGTTTTGGAGGTAGAGTAATAGAAATAGACATCAACTCTCTAGATTTCAATGCAGGTACAACCTCAAAAATTTAAAGATTCCTCTTCTGTTTGGCTATCTTTCATTAGGAGCAGTTAGATGATATTTCTACTTTCCAGCCAGCTACAGCACAAAATTCAAAACAAACATACTGAAAACTAATTACCTATATAGACTGATCGCAAATTTCTTCAACACAAATTAAATATTGTTGCTATAAATGGTCACATATCGTTTAGTTTCTAGCTTGACAGTAACACGTATCCAAAACAAATCATCTTCTCACTATATTCAATAATTCAGAGTTCTCAAAAAATTTTAAGGTCTCAGCTTGGCCCTTGTTTCTTTTTTTCTTAGAACTATTTATTTTAATTTAGCCTTGACTTACAAAAAGCAAAAGAATTAAAATGGTCACCTAGTACAACGCAGTTTTCAGTAAAAACATGAGGTTTAATTGAATCAAAAGATCTTTAAAAGCTTTTTAAATATTTTAATGGAGTCAAAATGGCTATCTTCAAGAAAATTGACATTTTAGAGAATAAAATTAATTATTATGTTAAAATCCTTAGCAAAGTTCTGTAACAAACCCATAGGAGACCTTCTGCAATAAAAGAGCAACCATTCACATCATGGTTTTTTACATACAAAAAAATTCCATATTGTCCACTTTCTACTTACATTCACTTACAAAAATGCTCCCACAGAAGCTGCTGGGATTTGTATATGAGTTAGTAATCAACCACATGAATAAAGACTGCATAAATTCAGCTCGTAGTGTATAAAAGCAATAAGGAGATGAGGTTACATTATGAAAGATTTTATGCTTTCAAGATTAGATAATTGTAAAAATGCTGCCTAATAAAAAAGATCACAAACATTTTGAACTCTTAAGGAACAACTCCACCCAGTGAAAAAGAAAATTGAAAATGAGATGCAAATCGTAAGGAAGTTACGTTTGTCAGATTATTAATGTAAAGAAGGTAAATTTAGTTCTCTCAGTAGAATTGCTTTTATTTTGAGAAAAAACCTATATCCTTCCCTTTTCAAATGGCATACCTGATGTATCTGCTGAATAAAATCTACAATCTCAACATGGCAAGGCTATTTACAAGATTTTTCAAGGAGAATTCTAATATGTACAGAAAGAATGCATCATTATTCAAGTTGACATGAGCCCCCTAGATATCCTTTTTAATTAACCAGATAAAGAAGTGTAGGAGCAGCTTCATACTGATGCCATAGCTCTACCCGAGCTTCTCAGTGATCTGATGTGACAACTGACTTAGTAATTTCACTTCACACCCACATTTAAAAGTATACTGTAAAAAGTAGGCTTCCATAACCCCTTGTAAGAAGAGAACACAAAGTTTTGAAAATTTAGATGAAAAAATAAAAAAGCAAGGTTTTGATAATTAAACATATAAAATATAACACAGACAATTTAAAATATGTGGATGTAGCTTACATATACTTCTGAAGGAGATGGATCATTACCCAGGGAAGAAATTTCCAATAGGACTTCTCTAAGGCTTTGAAACTGGAAACTAAATCTCAGTCTCAGTATTGCCCTCTGTGCCTGTGCTGACTTTAATGTACTTCATAAGGTATTGTTGACCCCAAGAGCACAGGTGAACCATGTAGCATTATAACAACTGCCTTCATCCTCCAGAGGCCTACAAAGTGTATGGCCATCCTTTCTCCTCCCTTCCTTCCTCCCTTCTTTTCTCTACATTTATAGATGAGCCATTAGGAATGGTGAAGACATGAAACACCTTCATTGCCAACAGCATGAGAATGAACACAACTCCAGTAAAAGAAATCAATGACATGAAATAAACGCCATTATATATTAATACTGACAGGACTGGAATGAATACTGGCTGGTTAAAATTGAAACTTAAGGAAGACCTAAGTGAAGCCATGAGGTTAACCAAGTGGCTGTCCTTTTACTATAGGGATGAGCCACTCCATTGTCAAATAAGCTTTGTGTTTCACAGCAACACAGTGGATCAAGTTTGCTAAATGCTAAATATTTATATTTGAAAAGGGTTTTAAAGGGTGAAAGAATGTCTTCTTTTGTCCTTGGGATGCCAAAAAAATAATTCTTTTTCTCAGACAAATCACCACACAATACGTTCAGAGCTGGTAATTAAAATAGAAGAAATACAAAATCTCCACCTTCTATAAAATAAGTCAGCAGTTTATCACCTTACCAGGACACTTGAGAAAACAATACATATATTATTTCATACCTCTCACTGGCTTACAGCTCACATTTAGTGCCAGTTCAAGGCCATGAATCTATTCCTTAGTATATTCATCTCTTTGATGCCTGCATTACTGACAGACTCCTGCTCTATTTATGATCCAGCAAGACAACTGTGTTCCACTGGCAAAACACTATACTGATTACAATTTACAGCCTTAAAATTTTGAGATATTGTTCACAGGCACATTTGCTCTTTTACTTTCTTTCTCTGTTATTAACAAAGAAACCCAAACCATCAATAAATAAACCCAGACAAACCAAGGAGTGATGAAGACTCTACTAAAATAATCACAGCAACAGTCTTCATTACTTAGTAAACACTTTTTCTATTATAGCATGCAATCCTTCAGAAACAAGTCTGGCCAAGTAACCTGACTACATATGAATTTACACAAATAAGACTCAGGTTGAAAAACAGAATATGAATGAGCCACAATTTTAGAAAAATTTTTGTCTTTAATATATTGATATTTGCCTGTGAGGACACAGTTGTCTCTCTTATAAAAGCAAACACTCTGGACAGTGGCATCACAGCAGTGAGGAAAAGCACTTACCATTTCTTAAGTGACCAAGCAAATAGGATCTAGCCTTTAGGAACAATTGTTAACTCTGATTCCACTGTAGTATCAAGGTACGTTTAGTCCATGATAACAGAAAAATTATTAGGAAATCATTCAGTCAATTTTCCTTCAGGATTATTCTTTACAGCATACTGTAGAAATTTTGTTACTTATTTTCATTTTATTTGTTTGCAATTCCAGTGTGGCTTCAATCATTGTCTTTATTCAGAAGCTATTTTACTAATTGACAGATTCTCCCTGGTGCTCAGCCCAGCTGTCCTCCTCTGAATCTACATTAGGATGAACCTCAAAACATTGGTTTAAGGTAAACTAAGAGCCAGGAACTTATCCAGACATATTTGTGCAAAGCTTCTCTAGAGTTAGAAACGACCCATAATCACTTGAAACTTACAGCCTTTCACATGAGGTTTCAGGAATGACCAAGATTTCATGCACAGACATGGATGATTTTCTGTTTCAGGTGAAGCTAGGAAGCGCATATGAACATAAATTTCAAAACAATTGGTCACAAATTTTCTAATCTTAGATTTATATTTATTTCAAGCTGCAGTTTCCATATTTAGCCTGAATTTTGATTGTCATTATGTAAATGTAAGCTCATCAGAGACAACTGAGACAAGGAAGACGACAAAAGGTTGCCATTCGCCTTTGTAGAATCTTCCCCCCGCAATTTGCCGTTGACTGGATCTCGTAACCAAAACCTGAGCAAAACTCTTCCAGGCTGAATACCAGAGGTAGGTAGGTTGTGCACCACTGCCATCTTCGGTACAACGGAGGAATCGCTTATGTGACGGTCATTCAAATGAAATCTGTTGAAATCACTCATTTAAATATAATCAGATGGTTGAAATTTGACAGCAGAATGGAACAGATTTTTCCACTGTTTGCAGTGCTACAGAAATCAATAGACACAGCTTTTCTGTGCTGTATGCATATTTAAAAAAAAATATTTGGAGATTGAAAATCCATGCACAATAAATAGGAAAATTAAAATATCTCATATTACATTGCCAAATGATGGAGTAATAGACACAAACATATTGTTCTTTGAAAAACTGCTTTAAGAAGAAAAAGTATGAATTGATTCATTTAGTCAAACACTGCTTGAACAGATGGTGTGATTAACAACTAGTATGTTAGCCATCTCAGGAGCTTACAGAAAAAGTAAACAAATGCCTTTAAAACATATCACTTTATTCCCCCAAAGGTATTTTCATTCATTTATTCAGAAAACGTGAAAATCTATATGTTTATGATAGAGCTATGAATGTTTGGAAGACAGTAATCAGACATGGCTGGCAGTTAAAATTATTAAGTTCTACTCTTAAATGCAGCCTTGAAATCTTGGAAGTTTGGGTTTTCATCTGACCAACTGAACTTTCACACTCATTACAATACATCAATATCTGGGGAAAAAAGTGGAGGAATATTAAACACTCAGAACTTAATGAGTGGTCTAGCACAAATCAATGAGAAGTTGTTCAAAACAGTCCTGATTTTCATGTAAGGAATGTGTTTCATCATTCCAACAGGGCAAAAGCCCTAAAGGCAGCCTGGAGAGCAAGGCTGCACATGCACAGAAAATGACAAAGTCTTTTTTCACAACCAGCAGAAGGCAAAACCAAAAGAAGAGGATGGTTCATGCTGTCCTTCAACAATTCTCAAGTATTCATGACAGTCAGTATAAATGAGAACAAGCCTTTTGCTTACTCAAATGAACAGGACTGGAAGAGTCCTTCTGCACTGTGTTTGTTAGAATTGTCTTGGACAGTTGCTACATATGAGCCTTCTCCTTGGATCAGTTTTCAGTAAAGACATTTTGAAATGGAATAACTAAAAAAAGAATTATACTAGCAGCACTGAGGGATGATACTAACACCACTGAGCAGGAGAATAGAAGCAGAAACAGAATTAGTTGTCATTGTCATCTAGAAAAATGCATCATATGCGTAGTTATTGTATTCCACGGCAAATCAGGAGTCAGGTCAGAGCCAAAGGCAACATGACCTCGTCAATCAGTTGCCAACTGCAAGCTACGCACCGCCCAGTACCTCAAACACAGAGCTGTGCTAGTGCCATCACTCTGCTTCGTATAGAACCTGAAGAAGAACTTGTTACTCGTGCTTGCATTTGAGAACTTGACCTCAATCTGCCATAAACAAGTTCAACCTAAAACCGTATAGAAAGTATTTGAGGAGGAAATTTAAATATGGTCCATACAATCAATTCTTTCCTTCAAGAAAGAAGATTGGGTCATCTCTAGCTCAGAAAGGAAGATGGTCACATTCTTCTGATGTCTCATTGCTTCATCAAGACACTTCTTGGTTGTATTATTTAGTCATCCAGATAGAAAAAGGGAATGTCAGTGTAATTAATATATAAAGTTACTGCCAGTCAGTTCAGTTTATATAAATCTGATAAAATCAGGGCCCATAAAGAATTATTCTGTTAGCAGAAAAAGACTAAGCAATTCTGAAGTAGTTACTAAAAAATATATTTGCTTGATTCTAATGTAGCTGGCATGTGAGAGGGAATCACATTATCAAAAACATTTGTAAGACCAGTGTCTGGTAATATTGCCTAATTCTGGCAATGCATAGCTTATTTCAATATGTTCACTGTTGAAAAATGAGTGAATTCACTTAAGGTTTCCTTGCCTTCTTTCACGGTCTTTTCCTAACATTTACATCAGCCAGGTCTGTTTCAGAAACAAAAAGTTTGAAGAAATCTTTGTTGTTATTCAACCATGACTGAAAGTTTTTCAGAAAAGACCAAGGGACAAAAAATACAGATCAGTGCATTGGACTGAATTTTCATTGTTTTCATTCTCACAAATCAGTTGTAAAATAACAATGTACTTTCTGCAGAAAACACAGTAGTCACAGGGATAATGTTTCTGATTATGTGCAAAATGACACTCACAACCACCAGAGCGAAGTTCTGATTTAATAATAGATTATCATTTACTGAGAAAAACACCTCACTAGTTTCACATCTTTCAAGCTTTCCTTTGTCTTGATACCTGTTAATAGATCAACACCAGTGAATTGACAACTACCTCACTTACTAGTATCGTCTTATTATTTCTTTGTTTTTCTCATTTTTTACCTTCATCTCTGCCAATTTGAACTTTTATCTTTGCACTGTCTTCTTGATGTATGCTGATATGGCACAAAACCAGAGAGAATGTTTGTGTAACTCTGAGACTTTCAGGCACTTCATCTATAAATTCATGTCTTAAAATATACAGATCTAGAATTATACCCAAAATGTGAGTAGCACAGATGGTGATATCATGTAGTAAGTCTAAAAACAATATACAGGGGAGCTGAAGATGAAAAGCATTATCTGGATTCTGATCAGAACAGGCAGAAGACAGTCATTGTGAAGTGGTATTAAAGCTTCTCATACTTTATTCAGCTAATATAATTTTGTTCTCCACTGCTGCATTTTTATTTGGTAGAATGGGATTTTTACTTCTGTGTGATATGAGTGCTTGCCTAAACTCCTGACTGCCCTTGGTAGTCTTAAGAATACAGTATTAAATAACTGACCCATCAGATGTGAAGCCCCACACAATAGTTTACCTTTATTGCTCAACATTGCATATCAGTGATGTCCGAAGATGAAGGAGAAAAAACATTTCCAATACACAGGGAAGCAAACGCACATGGTTATAGCTCAAGAAGCATGAGAAGAAATCAAATGTCAGAGATACAAAATTCCCTACCAGCCATCAACTCAACTAAGAAAATTTCCAGTTAGGATGGTCTCAGTGGATTACAACTGCAATATCTCAAGCAAGGAGATGAGCAGCAAGTAATTTGCAGCTTTACACAGTAAAATACACAGTGCTGATAACTTGGTACAGGTGTAATACTCTGGTCCACAGGGCCAAAACGTATTACTTTTCACACAAGGAAGTCTCCAAATCTCATTTATGTATCAGGGCTCTACTTTAAAATGAACCATGCAAACTGACACCAAAATTATTCTTCTTAGAGTTCCTCAGTTCAAAAATGAAAATGTCATTATCTTGTGGGTTTGGGCACAATCATGACTTTCTGAAGTTTTAGCTGAGATTCACAAACTTTCACATATTTACCTATTAAGGAAATCCAGCAGGCAGTTCATATGCTCTTTTGTAAGATATGTGCCAGATATTGGAAAAAAAAAAAATAAAGAAGCAAAGTTACAGAAACAAGAAATCAAAAAATTATTCACTTGCACTATAAAGAATCAAACTTCCCTTGCTAGTCAGATCTTCCTGGGCTTTCTTTTTAATCATTGGAAAATGTAAAACCTCCCTTAGAAGTGAAGCTCTTTCTCTGATTCTAGAGGAGCTTGTCTCTCCTCACTGTCTATACAGCAAAGCCAACAGGATTAGCCTAGTAAAGGCTCCACACATAGGCACACACTTTACCATTGGAATGTTTGCTTCTTCTAGCACTTTTCTATCTTCCTTTGTCAAAACACTTTTCCAGCTTTCCTTCTATGACGCTTAGGAAGCATAACTTTGTCCCCCTGCCTCAGCTTCTTTCATTTGGCAAAACAGGAAATAAAATTTTCATTTCTGAGCACTGAAGCTGTGATCTGCAAAGTGAACACAATGCAGATTACGAGTATGTTTATGCAGCGGTTCTCAACTCCTCTCTGATCAGAACTTTTTCTGATTTTTTACTATGATCCAAAACTCATACCTTGCTTGCAACAACCACAGTTTCCCTAGGGAAACAACACTTGGATTAGCCATCATAGCACAGGTAGGTCTGTCAAATGGTCGTGGAACCTAACCTCCCTCCTTGAGATAAATGTTCTTGCCGTGAGAGCTCTGAACCTCTGAATCTGAAGTGCACTTACAGATTCCTACTCCTGCCTGCATTCCAGGCCTATAACTAAGTGTTTTACTGAACTGGGTAAATTCACTTCAAAAACTGAAGTGTCATTTCATGAGTATGTGCTGCTGACAGAAAAGTTGAGCAATAAGCAACCATCTTTAGTATAGTTTTAAATTAAAGTGACTTTAAAAAGGGAAAGATTTCAAAAATTATCTTGTTTCCTTGATGACTGTAGTTTTTCTGCTTGTTCTGACAATGAGCTAAATTTCAGCTTTCTTTCCTCTTCCCTAGAAAACCGTACTCTGTCTAAACAAACATAAATTACCTTAAGATGAATGAGATAAAATAAAATTAGCGCCCTTGCTTCAAAATGCAGCTCTTGAAAAAGGTTGGAGTCAGAACAATACTACTGCTAAAATTAAGAGGAGATTTCTTTGTCACAGCTTTCTTTATTACTGTAGTTCACCACCACTCTCATGTGCAGTGTTTCTATTATCATGCAAGACCTTTTCATACTTGTATTTATGCGGGAGAGGCAGTGCTGACTAAAAAGTTTATGCAAGCGTAAACCTTGCCTGAGAAGCTGCACAGTACATGAATCTTCTGGGCCAACTTGTGAGTGAGAAGGGACAGCCGGTCCTAACCCAACACAGCAGTTACCGGCTGCCCTCTAGTGCAGAGTTTTACACTATACTCTGTCTTCAAACCCTAATTCACCTTTCACACCCACTGCATATCCTCTAAACTAAACAGAGAATAAAGCATGTTTACTTGCTGGGAGCAACTAATCCCAAATTCCCTTTGTCTTGCTCCAGTCTAGCAAAAAAGTTCAATGCATATTGGATGTATGAAATGGAATTGCTGAGAAATCCCCCATGAACACAAGAATTTCTCTCGTACCTTTCTGCTTCTCTTACATAAACCCAAAAGCCACTTAAAATTTAAAGACAATTTTGTTTTCCCCAAAACAAAACAGAAAAGCAAAATGCCAACGGCCAAATAATTTAAAAAATCAAACCATTCCCTATTAGCCTTCTGAGCACAGTGCAATCATGCTAATTCCTTAGTTCAGGAGTCAGCCGCAATGTGCAAAGGGAAACCTGATCCCAGATCTCCACTGTTAAGCTTAAATTCTCTTCCAAAGTGCTGCTGTTGCAAACAGACACCTGCAGATAAGTGTATAAGCTTGAAGTCAAATTAGATCCAGTTCAAACTTCGTGCAGGAGGTTTGTCATGCAGTTTAAGTACACAGACTAGATCACTGACAGAGGTTTACCAAATTCCACAGGAATTATAGCCAGACATTATAGCAACTTTATCTCATTTTCTTTGTCTCTATCTTGTGACTGAATGTGGATGAGTGATACTGCTACAGCATGTGTGTTTGGCATTGAAATCAAGTTGATCTACCATTCTTTCAGACTTCTAAAATGACCAAAAAAAAAAAAAAAAAAAAAAAGGAAAGGCTGCAAAGCTGTAGGTATGGATTCAACAGCCGTTACAATTGCAAAATCTGCTCATATGAAAT
Organism: Pterocles gutturalis; assembly: GCF_000699245.1. Lineage (NCBI taxonomy): Eukaryota > Metazoa > Chordata > Aves > Pterocliformes > Pteroclidae > Pterocles > Pterocles gutturalis. Next base: position 16,638 of record NW_010110658.1, read on the forward strand.
TCAGGATCACAGATGACTTTCCGTCAGCTAGAAGCCATACTAGAGTTCAGTGACTCCCACACAACAGAGCACAGCAGATCAAACTCCTTCTCTGGGAGCAAAAGCAGTATGTCTGCATCACCATGGCACTGAGCTGGAGCCCGCTCTTACTACCGGGAGTCAAAGATTTTACTGAAGTGCAAAATCACGCTAATGCAGCTGGTCAGTTTGTAGATGGGTCAGCACTAGTTCAGGGCTATCTGCATGGCATTTAGTTGCACAGCGCAGACATTGCCTGAGGAACCTCCCTTTCCTTCATTTTACGTCCCCTAAATTTACATCTCTGAACATTGCCAGATCATACAAGGCACTTACTGACATCCGCTTAATCATCCAATGTGAAGAAGTGCCCTGTCCAACAATGCAGTCACCAGATATGAAATTCATAACTCTAAATGAAATTTTTCTTAAGAGGAAAGTAATTTTAAGGAAACTTGGATTAGCTATCTGTACGGTAGACCTGTAATTACTGAGGAAATAATGGAGAAACTGACAGTGGTTTCACTGTTACATCTCCAATGATCAATAAACTCGATTGCCCAATGGCAACAATTATTATACAGCAAGATTTCTACTTTACAAGAAATGCCATGCCACCATCATTACTGTCTAAATACTACTTAAACACAGCTAAAATGAGAGCATATAAACTCTCAGATACCAAAGAAGAGCATAACGATTATCCTGGTGGCATCAAAGCTTGTTTTGAGGAAGACTATCAAGGCTGCTGGCATTCTTGAAAAATACACTATGAAAAGTACAAAAAACAGTTACCCCTTCTTCCTAAATAAATACTCTTAATATGATCACAGGCCTTCAGATTCCAAGTAAAACCAAAACTCCCTAGACATATTCCCATTCTAAAAATTGGCAGTGACTGACTACACCACTTCCAGGGCAACATCAGCATCAACCTATGGGAGGAGGATTCTAACGTCAAACTAACCAACCTGTAGAAAGTCTGACACCCACATCATACTAAAAGCTTTGGAATAATCTAAGTTTCAACAATTTTAAAGTTAATACTGTATAATTGTTGCTGTAAAACCAGCACTTCGAAAATGAGTGGAAAGCCAGATGGATGCAACTTCCTGTGACATAAAAGCTGACTGGAAGGGATTCAAGGACGTTGTCTGTGCAGCTTTGTACACCTTGGACACTTTTGAAGTAGAATGGAAGTGTTTCAGTGACATTGTGTACACAGCTTTGAACACCCTGGACATCTTTGAACACATTGCACTTAACCCTCTGGAAACATCAAGACCAAAGCAATGAAAATGTAGGGGAAACAAAGAAATGAGAAACACTACCTAACTTGGATGGTGCCAGGTGCTTCAGCAGAACCTGGCAAAGCAGGACCTGGTGCAAGTAAAGACCATGCCCCCCCCCATCAAATGGCAGCAGAAAATTTGCAGAATGGTGCTGCTGCTGCAGTGAATGTCAGAGCTCTTCTGAGAGCGAGATCCTCCCCAGTATGTTCTTTACCACTGTATGACTGGGATCTTCATAGAGAAGATTTTGTTTTCTCATCCTACTCTCCAGATACCACATGACTGATTTCAAAAAAGCATTTTTGTTCTCCTGTCTTATCAACTGGAAGAGAAGTAAGAAGACATTCAGTTTTGGCAGTTTTCCATACTTGCCATTCCCTCACATCGTAGCAGCCAAAAGCGCTGCAATGGGATAATCTGCATCTATGTATTAACCAGCAGTGGAATTCATTCCTTAAAAGAGGCTCACACAGGTTGTTTTCCAGCCATGAACACTGTTTTTAAGTACCTTAATCTAGGTAGAATTACAGTTTAAATATCTTCTAGCAACACTGATAGCATTGACTGTAACTGACAATCCTTCCTATCTCTAAATCTCTCTAGACATCACATTATAATGCCTCACTCTTGCCAACGTTTGCTCTTGCTACATCTTTTCAAGCTAGCAATCATCACACTCTGTTGGGATGAGAACCAAGGATATTTGATTTATTCAATAATTCATAAAGAAAAAACTTCTCATCCAAAGCAAACTTTAGGTTTTCTATATTTACCCCTTAATCTCTCACTTACACTGGCAGGAAATAGGTATATTTTTGCCATCAGAAAACAGCAATGTCAAAGCAGAGCTCAGATGATACAGTTGGTGCCTTTACAATTGCTTTTATACTGCTGTTTTAAGAGTTGGCTGATCCATTGTTTGTATCATTGCTTTGACGCAGTGAATGATCAAGACCTTGCTGTAATAGCCAAGGGATGTAACCCCCTGAAGCACGTTATCATATTAGAACTGTGTCAACTCACTCCCTTCCAGGGAGATGACCAAACTCTTCCATGGTATTTTACTATGGACATGTTACAAAGACCAAACCATTTTTGTCGTGCACTGCAGCTCGTTAGGCACTTCAGAGATCTAAAAATATTTTTTTTTTTACAGCAGCTGTTATATTTTACATATTTTTTAAAAGAATTGTGTGTGTAAGTAACATAGTCAAATGAAAAACATATGTCCACAGTTAATAGTATACAAAAAGAGCACTATGTATATCACTGAGAAATGAATAACATAAGCTTCGGTTATTGGCTTAAATGAATACTTTACAATCATTTTCCCCCATAAAAGGTGTGAACTCTGAGGGAGGGGGGGAGTACTGCTGGGAATGGTGCCCTCTCTCATCTTAAAATGTGTGAGAATCCAAACAGATTATTTATATGCAGCTTCTTGTATTGATTACATTATGCTACATACTGTGCGATTCAATAGGACTCCTAAAAATATATTTTATGAGAGCTTATGGTTTGTAATGGTAGAATAGCAAAAGGTTTAGCTTTCACCATAATCTGAAGGCTCGGGATTTACACTCTAATTCTTGACAGCTCAGAAGGGTTTGCAGCACACTCAAGCATACATGTACTTGAGGTTCTGCCCTGAAGGTCCTCTGCAAATCAAGACAAAATGCTGCCAAGATTTGAGTCTGTGATCTCCCAGAGTTTGCAACTTTGTAAAATAGGCATTTAAATTATTTATAAAATAATAGACAGAAATTACTGAGAAAAGGAAAGCACTTTGTTCTGGTTCTCTGTGCCACATTAAGGATTTGTGGAACTATCACTGACATCATGAGCTGGCGGGGGTCCATTTGCAATATAGAAAGGCCCCTCTACCTACCTCCACTGTCAGGGGGAGGATCTCACCGTCTCTTCAGTGAAAGGCAGGAAGAATCACTAGAGGGCTCCCAAACTATTTAAAGGGACATTCTCTTTCCTGTAATGTGCATAGGATAACATGAGCTAAAGAAAAGACTTCAAGGATTCTCTTTTCACTTCTCTCGTTGGCTCAAATATTCTGTCTTTGTGTTCAAATTCACTCTTAAAAGGCTGCAAAAATCACTTTTAGGGTGATATAAAGTAGGAGGGGGGAAGCTTTTGGATAGATTTAACAACTGGGGGATTGGCACTGCTGTCATTGGCTGAGTAGAGAGATAGGAATGAGAAATGTGACAAGGAATCGAAGATGGAAATGCAGCTCAAGGCTGAATTTATACAGCTTGCAAAGAAAGGACAACAGTCTGTGGGTTGGGACCACCATAATTTGATAAACTGTCCTATTTCTAACCCACTTTCTACCCACTAAATTCAAGCACCTTGGTTTTCTTCTACAAGGAATCTCCAAGAAATACACATTTACTTGTACTTATACATGGGTGTATAAATACATGCATACACACACACACACGTATAAAGGTGGTCTTTAAGGGAGTCACTACATTATGCAAAGGACAGAAAACTACTGACTTAAAAAGGAATCACCTAAGATTTTCTCTCTACTAACATGGCCTGCCACCTATTCCCTGTCAACTCTTTCGGGCGGGAGAGACCTTGCTTCCTCAAAAGTATCATCAGTGCCTATTCTCTCTCATTTATATGGCATATTGAAATTGGTGCAGGACAGGGTCTTTTGGCTTGATTTACAGGAATTTTGTCCAAATTATCAGCCATTTTAAATGAAAGTTGAAAAACCATCCATATCTTTGGACTCTGCCACCTGCTAAGAGAGTAAGGCAAACGGCTAACGAAAATAAGGGGTAGAAATAAGTTGTCTGTTGCCTGCGAATGAGCTAATCGAGTGGGAAGACTTTAACTGTTTTCATACATTACTATTGTTGCAATTATAGGAGATGATGTGAGAGAACTGATTTTTTTGTCTGTTACTATGTAATTGTCGCTGTTCCAAATGCAGCCACTCTGGAAATCTAATACCCCAAAGAGATAAGTTGTCTCAGCTTTCTGAGGCTGTCTCACCTTTGTCTCTCCAAGCTGTAGCTGTGTGACATTCTTCCTTATCAGCAGTCCAGTTCTGCTGGATTTTTTTTAAAGTCTCAAACTGATTTCTAACTGGTATACTTTGACATAAATATTTAAAGAGTTCTTCATAAGAAGATCAGAGAGGGGGGAGGGAAGTCTGAGCTATCAGACTTCTCTTGCAGTGGAAAAACAATATTATGACAAGCAGATATCAGAGATCAATGAGCTGTTTAGCTAAATATCTAGGGATGAGGTCTGAAAGCAGCAATTTTATGTTTGACTCTGAGATTGTCCCTTGTGCCTTTCTGCTTTTGGACATTCCATGGGCTCCAACAGTATTTTTCTAAGTAATCATTTAAGATGAATGAAACATTAGTACATGTAACGTAAGGTCACAGTAATGAAGTGGTGCTGTAATGGTATATCCAGAGTATATGATTCAGAAATTGAACAGTTAACACTATTAGCATTAAAGTTGTCATAATTATGTTCTGCAGGTAGTGCTCCATTAAGATGAATGGGAAAATTCACATCAGTCTTTGATGCTACTGTTTCAGGCTATCTAAGTGCAGAATAATGAAAATAATTGCATTCTAATTTTATTTTCTGTTTCCCTGAACCTGTACAACATTCTCCATTCACTTTGTATCAGGTTGACAGCAGCAATTTCGCTTTCTTTTTTAATTTCTGCTGTTAGTATGCTTGTTCTACCGAAGACAGAATGGTTGACTTGAAGCATAGGGGAAGTAGACAGTTGCCTACTGTAGTGAGAGGATAAGGGGCCAGAAAATAACAAATTTTACAAAATTTTTACAGTTATTCTTTGTTGTCAGGAATTGTTTATTTTTAAAACTGGTATGCTGGTGAGTCATGCCTCTAATTTCTTTAATAGTCTACTGGGGAGTGAAGAAGTCAGCAGAGGTAACTGGTAAATAAAATATGCATCCAGTGCCGGTGAAAATCTAGAATTCTTTGCGTATGCATGCATGTCCTCTGCATCACTGTGTACTCTTCAAATGTAGCCTCCTACCACATACACTGTTTATTTCTATGCTGCAATATCTATTTTGATTGTAAACTTCAAGTATCTTGGGGCACAGTTTTTGTGTCCTTTGTGCAGTAATGAAGGACACTGATGACCTTGATAACAATGCTCTGCTACTGAATATGTTCCTAAGCATTTAGGCTGTTTAATTCTCTTGATTTATAGCCTGTGTTTTATTTGTGCATTCTTTTAAATGCACTTAAGTCCAAGATTTCCTGGACTGACCATAATTCTGTGTTAGTTCATAAATGCTAATGCAGAAGATTATATTCTTCATCAGCAGTTCTTGTAGTTGTTACATCTTTGTGCCAGTTCTCACTTGAGGTATTTGTCTTCCAATTACAGTGTATCTCTATAACCTTTTGGTGATTTCAAAAGCAGTTTTATTGCCACTGAAAAGGAAATTATTGACAATTCATAACCTGTTATAGTTCTTGCTCCACCTGCCATTTTCTAACTCCCTAGACTATTGTGAACTTCAAGAAGATTGCTTTTCAAAAATTTTTTACCATCTGCTGTATGCTGCTTAGTGCTTGATATCCTGTTAGGGCTTCTTGAACCAATTTTTGCAGTCTAGTTCTATTTGCATTTTCCAAGCTGAGCCAAGAGACAATTAGATAGCAGACAATTTGTGAGTCTCAGTCCTTCCCTACTGAGTTGGGAATGTCATGCTTAAGTATTCCAGGTAACCAGTGAGGCTTTAGTTCTTTCTAGTCATAGTCTGCAGCTGTATCTCTTTGCTGCATGGTTCTGACATTTTGCAAATCTATATCTGTGCCATACTTCAACCTGAATACGTCCAGTATGATTAATTCCTTTTTCCATAAAACCATAATACTTTTCTCTGAGACAATGTGCTACTATTTTCCTTAATTTTGAAACTATAAGAATTCTTGGTTTTCCCTATAGTGTCAAATTTCCTTTCCATTGGATCTGATCCCTGAATCGCAGACTAGCCATGTGCAATATCATTGTATGAAGCTGTAATAAGTAGCTGTTTCTTCCAACTCCAATTCATACGAGTGATAACAGAATATATTTCATACTGCACTATCCTTCATTCCAAAGTGTCCTGATGGATACACACCACGACAGTCGAGACACCATAGGGGTCTGATTCACAAGTGGGTATGGATTAAGTTGAGGCAGTTACAGTGTGTTGCATCCCTCTTTTTCTTGCTTCTTGCTTCTCTTACAGATTCCTACTGTGACTTCAGAGCTGGCTCTGCTTCTCAGAAAGCAGTAGCTGAACTGCTAAAGTTTATTACACAAATGCCAAGCTCTTATTTGCAATTCTGTAGCTGCTACATCAGTGTCTGAACTGTTCCTGCAGTGTGGGTAGGAAACTACTGCAGCCATCCCAATATAAGACATCCCATCCTTGATCATGACTCAGTCTACAGCCATTTCTGGTGAACAAGAGTGTCAGCTAACACATTTCAACCAGCAAGAGCACATAAATTTTCTTCAGGAAAGGCCACATAGATAAAACAGAATTTGGCTTTTTATAGTACTTCATAAAGGATCACTGCTGAGTATGCTGCATGAATCTTTTGGCTTGGAAAAATGAAAACTGACTTGATGATACTAGGATTTGATTATTCAGTGCCAGAAAACTTAAAAGGCTCTGAGGCATATATAAATTAACAGGACACTATTCAGTTTACCATCAAGACACAGCCTCCCATACTTTCCAATACTGACCTGTGTTTTTTCCACATGCAGATCTTCTATTTTATTCCTAGTTCTGTCTGAGTGCAGTAGAAACAGACCATCACCTTGACTTCTCACCGTCTGAGACTGACTCTCTGACTCACCAGAGTCTACAGGAGCAGAGAACTACATATAGGAAAGTAATACTAATGTGAGTACTAATACACCTTCTGGTATGATGCTTTCATTCCTCACCCTCCCAGGTCGATGAACAGTTACTGTTGGGCCAGGAACTACAGTTTCCTTTCACTGAACATATAGACCTTTGGGTATACTGGTGCATGTTGTACATTTTAGCATAAAGGTCAGTCTAGTCTATAAACATAAACACGTATATAACACCTAAAGATAGGAGAAAACAACAAAGGAAAAAAAAACCAAATAAATCTACTATGGCAAACCAGCAATCAAGAAAAAGGGCATCTTTTCAGGGAAAGCTGTCTGGCTTGCGACTGGGAATGTTAAAATTGCATGTTGTTTGTTCTGACTGAATTCAGGGAAGATCTCTATGTAGTCACTGTAAATAAACGGAATTTTTTTGAAAGAAAACATGATTCATATGGTCAGCTTCACATCATAATAGATAAGTGTCAATGAGGCCCAGAATATTGGCTAGTCATTTTGGCTGTAAGTGTATTACCTAGTTGAGAGCTGCATGAAAAATTAAATTTGCAGATTGACAGATGAATCACATAACCAGAGAAATAATTAATTTTGTGTTGTCCTAAACAATTTTAATTGTCCTAAACCGAAACATTTTGCTCCCTTTCAGGATTCTTCCATTTTAATAATTTTTATTTAAAATGGACCAATTTTAAAAGAAAAATACTAAGATCAAAAATCAGTTTTTAAAATTTTGACTATATTAAAAAATAACCCTTTGATTTTCTCACTTTCCCTTTTGCCTTTTCCCCAACTGATTTTTTTCAAATGAAATTGTTTACTGAATTTGACTCACATTTATGAACAATGTTGTCATACCCAGGATTATCTTGATGCGTTACATTCAGCCAGCTCCTCACCTGCTCTGAGCTGGGTTAGTTTAAAATGCTGGAAGCCAGTTATAAAGCTCAACCATTGCACAATGATGGAAATGTTTTTGGCAAGTGGTGATAGTGTAGACATCGCCAATAAGTGCTTCAAACTGGACGCTTTGTCTCTTAAACCCCCATTAACACTCATCAGTATTTGATACTTATTTAGCAGCATTTCTTTCTTTCCAAAGTACCCAATCCAAAGCAATAGGAATCTTTGCTTGACTTCTGTGCACTTTGGATCATGCCCCAACCTCCTGCTTCCTTTTGGAAAAATAGAAAGGCAATATGAAAACAGTGTAAACTCTTTTTTTACATAGCCTTATCTCTGTTCTGTTTTTTTTTAATGAAGCTAAATAATTTCTTCTCAAAGTCTGCCTTGTTCCTCTTCCATATGTTCCCTGCCTACGTAAATACCTTTAGCCTCTTTATTAATTCTTTGACAAATGTGTTTAGACCTCCTTCTCACTGTTCCTTTTTTTTCTAGCAGGTTTCAGTCTAATCTAATGGTATTCAGTAGCCAGTTCAGGTCCAGCAGAAGTTTATGCCACTGTCCTGGCATTAGTGGAGCAATACAGCTTATTCTGGGTCTTGGTTTGACCCTCCCTTTCTCTACAGTTAACACTTTCTTTCTGCAGCTCTTCTCCCACCAAAGCTTGAATAATAAAACATGCTGCAGAGCAGTGGTGTTCCTGAGAGTTAGCATTTGGGGTAGCAGATGGGGTGATAAAGAAACTGTTTGTGGGGGCGGGGTATGGCCCCTATTACTCCACACCCACTACATGTATTTTTAGCCATTAAATATAACATGGAAATGCAATGCATTTTAGAACTGTATTTTATCAATATATTATCCCCTTAAGTACAGTACTTTATAAATATTGATAAACTTGATTATAAACAAACTCATTGCTAATTCCTGGAGAGCAGTCACCATGATGTGGCAGGGTTTACTGGAGTGGCGATTGGCATGAAGCTGTGTTGCAAAGGATTTCTTTCTCTGGGTTAACGATTTGATAGAGGACATATCTCTGTGCATATATTCAGTTCAGTGGGTCTGCACAAGTATACGCAAAAATAGTATTTGACAAACAAATGCCAATGTTTACATAATAACCCATGTGAGAGGCATGCTAGAACTACTTCTAATTCTCAGTATCTATACTTGCATCAAGTAGCAGTTACAAGGCTAATACGAAGAAAAATAAACTGACTGAGCCTCTCAAAAATATTTCTTAGTGAAAAAGTGCAATACCTATTTCTATAATTTTTATTCATATTCGATCCAATCCAGGATTAATGCAAATTACAATACATATTAAGTAGAAAATGGGTGCAAGACTCTACTGTTACAATTTGGTATTGCCTTACAGTCAGTTTTAGCACTTTACAGTGATAATGCAAGGTGAACAGAAAGCAGCCCTCGAAATTATTCCTCACCCCATAATGAGAATCTCTGAGCAGAATGAGATTTCCCACCAAGCAAAACACAGGTCAGCATCGAAAAAACACAGAACCTGATCTGATAGAAACAGTACCCTGAATAAAATAAAATGCTAGGCACAGGAAAAATCGGAATGCTGTAATACATTTTTACGTTTGTTCCACGAAAAAAAAAATCACTAAAGTTCCTTCTTTTTTGCTTCTAAATTGCACAAATTTACATCTCGGTGTTTTGCTATTTCTAATAACTTCCCTACATAACCAATCATAGTCAAATATTTTTATTATCAAATGAAAATGTGTGAAAACAAACCCCTTAATATTCTGTTCCTTCTTTATCTCTAAGTACACTTTAATTTATTTTCATGAGAAAAAAACTGCTTGGAACTTAAGCAAAATTATCAAAAAGCATCTTACTGTTTTTTCCCTCTCTGTTGTGCTTTAAATTATATTTGAAATGAAAAGCAATATGACATATTTATATATTCTACTTTATATCAAGTGAGGACATTTCATTCAGAGACTAGTGTACCATTGGGATCATCTTTTTGGAATTCAAAAAATGTATGTGACAAAGTATTAAGATAATGTAATTATCTGTATTTCATCTTAATAAAACAGGTTGCAGTTTCATAGGTATTATGTCTTTGTGTTTCTGCACACAGTATGGACACAGGAGACTCCGATCTTCAGACATGAGCTATGGAAATTGTGAATGCATTTACATAGCGAGTTTTTTTGTATAATAAGGGGCTATTGGCTTCATTTTTTCACACATTCTCTGATTTTTAAGGAGAAAAAAATAAAAGAAAAAAAGAAAAGCTTTGTTACATTGTGCAATTACTATTGTCCTATTGTTATATTTAGAGATGGACAAAAAGCAGTAAGGACAGCCTTCTGCACACACAAATGAGGAAAACAGATTTGTTTTGACAGGCTATTATACTACAAAAATATTTATGAATGTAAGCTGCGGCAAAGTACATCAGTTTTAGAAAATGCAAACCCAGTATACTATATTCACTAATGTTACAGGAACGCATGGAGAAGTGAATAAAAAATATTCTTTTTTTTTTTGTAAATAGGCATGTAGCAGGATAGCCTAGCGATTTACTATTGAAAGGATTTCTTAAATGTCATAATTTTCACAAAATTATAATATTTTTTGCATACACTGTGAAGTGACCACCCTTTATTTTGCAATCAGAGAGCAGAGCTGGCAGAACTGAAGTGGTTTGGCAGCTGCAGAGATGAAACTGAACTGAACAAACAGTTTCTTAAGTGATGCTTGGATAGAAGAATTTGGAAACAGTTCAGCTTTTTTTTTTAAATTCATTTAAATGTGTGAATCCTGCTTGTTACATTCTTGGGAGTAATTTCTATATATATGGCACAGTAGTTATTATACTCCTAAGGAAGGAAAGGTATAAAAGTATTAGAATAAATTCGCATTGCAGAAAAAGTACAGTTCTATTTACAGAGGTAACTATAGTTAACACATTCATGCAACAATATACAATTTTGGCAATATTTTTACATACCAAGTTACCAAGAACAATCACTTCTTGTTTCTTTTATTCCTGCCCAGTGACACAGTTTTGTGTAATAAAGAAGTCTCTTTCTCTGCTGGCTAGATTTTGGATCTCTGAACACCTGTATTCAGCAAAGATGGCTAGGAAGGCACGTTGAGAAATGCTTGTTTTGTGAGTTTTACTTATGAGTTATCCATCAAGGGCTATACACAACAGCCTCATCAGCAACTTTGCAGAGCAACCTCCTGAATAGCATAGAGCTCATCCAATACAAAGAAATTTCATATTACTTTCTACAATAGGAAATACCTAGTGTAGTTTTCAGTGAAGTCAGTATTTCATAGGGTTAAATGTCTCCAGAGTTTCATAGCTTCAGTGCTGTATTTTGATCTACTTCAGTTTTTCAAAGTATGCACATTCTGAGCTTTTCTGTTCTTAAAGGGACGAGCACACTTTATTGTTTAAATTTTCTGTTCTCATAAGAGTCCAAAAAGAAGACAATGAAAATACTTGCAAAGAGTGAGTATCTTTATCTCAACAACAGCTTCTCATTCAGCATGAGGTCTTCAAACCAAATTAAGATTTTGGTTTTGCTGGCATTTGGTCACCCTAACCAAGGCTGCCAACTGGCTCTGGTTTTAATACATAAAATCTTCTATGAGTTTTATCTTTTGCCTAGATCCACTATAACATTTGAAAGGAAAAAATGGCTCTTCAGATAAGGTTCATTAATTTTGAGCAGCAATGTTATGGATTTATTGGTTTATGGACTCGGGACAGTTTATCCATCATCTGGAACTATGTACTTGCAAATAGGGTGATTCTGTGATTCACAGAGACAGACTGCATATGTTTGCCTATCCAAAGGCACTGGTAATTAACATAAAGTTGACATGAACCAAAGGTCATGGAAAATGCAGAGTCTAAGTTAGCACTTTTTTACTTATGCAAGCCAATAAGTACTTGGGTACCTCAAAAATATAAGTGCAGACCCTGCAAATGTACTTCATCATGTGCTGTCTAATATAAAGTCATTGATCTCCAGCGAAGGTATCTTTTTTCACTGCCTCACTATTCATGGATTGTGGATCACCATGCTTTCTATGCCATCTTCTTCAATACAAATGATCCTCACTCTACATACTTTCCTTTTTCATCAGCAGAACTCACAAATGATTCCTTGTATTCCAGAATGCATTCTCTGGAAGTCTTCATTAAAATTTCATTATTACAATTTCCCTCTGATATTTTAAATTTTCAATTTTAAGTAGTGGGTATTGCATCCCTTTTAAATTTAATAGCTGAAGGACAGCTGTTTGATAATTTTGCTAAGGAAGAATGTGTTACAATCCAGACTCAACCTTATATATAAAAAATGTTTTACAAGCATTCTTCCTCTCAGTTTGCTGGCCTTTGTACAATCACATACCAAAAGACATAATCAATAAATCTATAGCACAAACAAACAAACAAAACCAAACAGGCCTAAAATGACTGATTTTGAGAAACTGCAGAAAAATGCACTAGGTTCCTGATAGTGTTAGGGCTTACATGTGTGCTTACTTTTAAAACAGATACTTGTGTTTCTGCATATCTTGCCTTTTCCATCTCAGTTAAGTACATGTTATACAGATCTGGGATGAGAAGACTGGCAGATTTGTTGTCAAGGTTTTCTGATAATTCTGTCATACTGTATCTTTGCTTGCTTACATCTATTGGTTTAGTGGAGGATAATAATTTTTAAAAGGAATGTATTAATGTTCAACAGCATTGCATAAAATATGCCATAGTGGTAAGATTAAATGAAAAAAAGTTGTATCATAGTGAATGATACATAATGAATAGGTACTGCTAACCTTTTCTGATTCTCCAGGAATCAGAACTATTATATGCTGGGCCATGTGTTCCTTTATTATATCTAAGACTCTAAAGTAAAGATGATCCATACCAACTCTCTCTCCTGTGCCATCAAAGACTATCAAGCACCTAAAGACAATGACGAAGTACTGGAACAGCAAGGGCAAGTTGAACAAAATACCCTCTATATGCTCCTGCTTTAAGAAGGTGGTACTTCTCATAACTAAAAGTGATAACAGTTGAGGAAAGAGGGACACAACAGTAAATCAGAGCTCAGTGCAGCCCCAGCCCCAGAATATGAAACTGAATCCCTAACTAGTTGTTTTTTTTTTTTTTTTGCTAGAAAGCATTTGTACATTGAGGATCTATTAGAGGTAATTCAAAGAACCTTTGAGGAAAGGGAGTAGCACAAGGATCTCTGTTACATGTTAAAAGCACATTGCTGTATTTCTTATAGTAAAGGGGAAATTTGGATTATTAAAACTGGAATTATGACAATAGAGCTATATTTGGGAAGATGATGCATGGCATGGGATAAGCTTCTCATTTATCAAGAAGCCGTATCACTTCCAAGACCCTGTTCCATTCTCCTGACCGTGCGTGATCTAAAATGGCAACTGGTTAAGACTAAAACATGAACAACTCACAGAGCTTTCCAATTTTGAAATAATTATTTGAAACAAGTATTCAAGGATCATAGGTTCAGTGATCTGATGTTTCTCTTTGCAAATAGTCTCCTTTGTAACACAGCCACACCAGCATGAGGATACAGGTTTATAATGTGGTTAGTATTGAAGCACTGCTCCAGACACAAGTATTATAAATGCAAGTGGCCGCACATAGCAATAAAAATCTCTTCAGACCTCATTATCAGACTAACCTTATTTATTTGCAATATCCCCTCTGCTCTGAAAATGACAATGATACTTTTTTCTCTATTGGTGAAGGCTCTCTCTGATCTCAGCATCCACCTGTGTTTGCTTGGATTTTCTTCTAGTGCTGGCAAAAGAAATTTACTCTTTAAGAGGAGCCTGACTGGTCACATTTCTGGGTAGGAAAAACCTCATTTGGTCTCATTGTTTGGTCCCCAAACTCTCTTATAAATTCTCTAGATCCTTTGTAAAGGCAATGTGATTCATTCACTTGGTGGAAAAGACTGCATTCTCCACTGACCTGTTCTTGCTTGAAAGAAATCAATAATTCATAAATAGGCCTGGTAGACTTTCCTTTCTCTTTCATTCTAACTTGGCTGTAGTTTTTATTTTCATTAAACATGCACCTAACTGTGACCATACTATGCAATAGGATCTTCTGAGCAGGAAAGAAAAAAAATAAAAGTACTAAAAAAACCTCCCGATGTTTATTTAGACACTTCGAAAAATGCCTCTATTCTGAATCCAGCATTAATTTTTTTCAAAGCTGTGCCAAGTGCCATATGATTCAGTACAGTAAATGTAGTTCTGAGAACTGGATATTCAAAAATCAAAATCCACACTTACTGTTTGACAGTGGTTAAGCAGATAAGATAAAGACTACTGTGAGTTAATACCATTCTTTGAAAAGGAAAAGGCAATTCTTAAAGACTGTATTAATTAAATGTGTTCTAAAACGGCATAGTCAAGTTTATTCCACCTAATATCAAACTCTGCCTGATATTCATGTGAACATAATGAGATCTGTATTCAGTTTATGCAGTTTCCTAGAGCAAATATAAAGTGGAATGAGAAATCAAGGAAAATTCTGTAGAAACCAAAAAAAAATCCGTATGTGATATTCAAGTCGATGACCTATGTCAGTGTGACTTCATTATCTTCTTCTAGAACCACAGCTTTCTGGCTTTGTCTCTCATTTTTAAAAGTATAATAAGTAGCCAATAATCAAAGAAAATAGCTGTGCAAGGTTGGCACCATCTGCCACTGTCATGAATATGCTTGGCTTTTTGTTCTCACTTCTGTCCTCTTTGAATGAAATAAAGGAAACATGCATTTTACTTTCTTTACATATGCAATGAGCTAGTCACCTTCTCCAGGCTGCTCCATTATCTCCTACTTGATGAAGGAAACCAGTGTAGACAGTAAAATACTGGATAATACATGGCTGGCAGAGTTTCTTTAAAGTTACTTTAACAATCACTTTTTGGTTACAGGCAGATTTACTAAAATTACTGTTTTTCTGTACAATTTATGAATATGAGTATGCAAAAACTCTCACTTTTGCTGTTATTGATAAAAAACTATAGGAAAAATTTTTTTATACAAGGAAGACAGAACTGGTGATCTTTTGTTGCATGTCATGCAAGAATGACGTGGGTGGATGCTGTAGTTCTAACGCTGAAATATCTTTAATTAGAACTGCTGGGACTTTCCCTCTTGTGTTTCATTTATAGTTCTTTCTTTTCCTTTTTGTTGTTTTTTTTTCTTTTTTCTCTCATGAGCTCTCAAATGTCAATCTATATTCATTTGAAATTACATAACTAGAGGGTTGCTTTCTTTTGTCTTCTATGAGTATTATTGTAATGTATGATGTAATACACATTATATAAATGTTTAAGCATTGTTCATTATCCAAATACAGTTTTCAAAGTGAAAACATTATTAAATCATTGCACTAAATGTTCTGAAGTAATATTTCACCTTAAATTAATAGTAGTGGAGTCAGTGCTGCACCAATCATGAAACAAATACTTCAATACTAACAGAACTGTGTCTAAAATTACAAAGATACTAATGAATTAAGACAACTTCTATTATATCACTGCAGTATGCACAGCAAATTTTAAAAATTAGTTTAAAGTCTGTTAAAATATACATCAGTTCTACCTGCCAGCTGCTCTTCCTTATAACGTTATACAGTAATTCAACACACTTATCTTAGTGCTATAAGGAACGTGTATTAAACAATCATTACAGTTTCAGACAAGGATTTAAAAGTCTAGCACTATTCATATCAATTGCATTCCTTTGTAGAAGGTACTGTTTAGTAGCTGTTAAAGATAAAAATTCAAGACTAAATTTGGTTTTGATTTTGTGACCCCTTTAGTTCAGGTTCTGCAAAACAATACAGTTATTTAAAATTTGAATCCTTGCAGTTCATGGGTTGGAGTGTGAAAGGTAAAATAGTTCACATGCTTCTCTTTGTCTCTCAAAGTGATGAACTGCATACTTCAAAATTTTAATGAGAACGCTTATCCATCCTAACAACTGAGTATCCTTAAAAAGACAACAGCATTTTGCAAAACAATTCATTTAGGAAACAGTCACATGACCTTTTTAAATGCCTTTAAGATAGCAATAAAATTGGCTAAGTCAGCCAGCCCTAATGAGGAAGAGAGGAAATATCAACCTTTTCCCTTTCCTCTATCTAATTATAAACAGCATTGTCAACTGACTCCAAGATCAGCTGAATCCTAATTGACCTCAGACACTGTACAATACAAGATTGTGAGAACTGCCAAACTAAATGTTAAAAAAATGAAAAATAAACTGTAATTAGTGTCTTAACTCTTCATTTTCCTTTTTTTTTTCTGCTCTTCATAATCACAACTTTTTCCTTAAGAGTTGTTTTCAGGCCGAAATTTTCCAAAATTGGGCACATTTTAGGAAGTCTATATTATATGTCCCTGAAAATGACTAGTCAGTGGGATGGAGAAATTCAGTGGGAAATAAACAGTGATGATTGTGGAACACATCATTTAATATCTCTTCCAGTGATCTACGGATTTATTAATTTTTCTTTGAAAATGGCATCTTCTTAGCCAAACAGATGATTTTTAGCAATATTTTCAAGAGCTGCTTCGAATACCTGCAAATATTTAAATGAATGCCTTAATTTAATCCCATATTGCTCTCCTGCGCTTACATAAACTAATGGAACTATTAATATCACTAAGGATTGTAATTATTTTCATGACTGGGTCCTAAATCCTTACAAGTTTTACAGATGTAATATTTTTAATATTAATTAATGGAATTGCAAAACACAGAATATATATTGGCAAATAGTTTAGTTAGATTTCTAGCTATCTAGATGGAGCGCACAGCTTCTTGCCTTTTATTACAAAACTGTATCTGCCATCAATATTCCTGCCCACAGCAGGTGGGTTGAAACTAGATGATCTTTGAGGTCCTTTTCAGCCCAGGCCATTCTGTGATAGCTCAGTCTTGACAAATAGGCCTCTTGTTTGTAACTCCAGATCTAAAAAGAATGGCTTGTTCTATCAAATGACTAGCCCCATCAAATTTAGAAATAGGTTGCTGCAATTCCATATGGTTTCCTCTCATAACTCCTCTTACTTACTATTACTGCAACGATTTCTAACTTCAGATTGCCATCCTCCTACAGTTTCACTTGCTGCATTTTTCATCCATTACTACCTGAATCTCATTACAGACTTTCCTACGTGGCACTTCAGTAATGCAAATCATCCTCTGCCAGGGGTGATACTTCTAATTTCAGTTTTCATGATTATGCAGATAACGTAGCATGATGATGAATCTAGAAAGCTATCCTAAAGTGGTCACTGTTCCCTAGCCCTTGGAAGACTAAAATGAAGGCACTTACTTGAGGGAAAAATTATGGTAATAAAGAGGAAGACTACATTTTCAAAGTTATTACCACTTCAAAGTCTCCCTGACAGAGTAATCTTCTCTGTATCTGTCATTTCATAGTCCATTTAATTGTTTTCAGATTTGCTGCTGGCTCGCAGCAGACTTAATTTGTATGTAGCTTATATTTTCACAGCACAATGAGACCATAGTTTGATAATACATTATTTTCAGCAGCATTATTGGTTTAACATATCCACTTTCTAAAAGAGGCAAATATGCCTTATAACATAATCCACAATCACCTGCACTGGCACGACTGAGAGATTGGTGTGTGTGTGTAGTACAGGAGCAGAAGCAGGAGCAAGTGTTGGTAATTGGTGGGGTCAGAAATGGAGCTAGTATTGGTGCCCAAGGCAACCGATGCTCAAGTCACAGTCTCATCTGTGACGGAAATATGCACTACTGTACTCTGCTTTTGCCATCCGTGTTACCTAACAGAAATGCAATGGCAAGGGTCCTATCCTCCAGCAGAAAACAAATTACAACATCTATGAGGATTTTGGGTGACTAACACATACTAACGCTTGCTCTGCCGTGTTTTCACCACTATTGTTACCTCTGCTAACTAGCATCTATGGTAATAAGTACTGCCTTCACTGCATAAATATGTCCCCATCTTTGTCCTCCATCAAGCTCATAAATTGGTTGAGATTTCTATATTTTAAAAAATACAGTAAGACTGGTAATAATTATTACTTCAGGCAATAAAATGACTATTCTTGTGTTTCTTACTGCTGAGCACGTCTTGGTTTGTAACAAATAAATAATAGCATAAGAAAAGAGAATGAATTCACAGTGAAATCATAAAATGTACATTTCTTACATGAATTTATGTATAAGTTCTTTTAAAAAATGCAGATATAAGCATTTTTTAAATTAAGCACACTTTTTAATGTGTGCATTTTATACGGATCAAAATGTGTCTCGATATTTTTAATCTTAGACCAAATGATTAAAGATATTTTGACAGGAATGCTTCAAGTGTGAAATCCTCCACATAATATCTCAACAACCTCTACTAAGTTAAAAAGACTGATTTCTGCAATTTAAGATGTGCAATATTAAACTGTACAGCAACAAAATCATCATAGATGCAAAGATCTCTAGATGAATACTGACAGCAGATACTTGTGTCAGTATTACAGACACAACTAGTAAAATAATTTTTATGTGAAAATAAAGCTATTTATAAATTAAAATCCTAATTTTCACCACAGGACAGTTTGCACAAAAATCTTACATAAGCCATCAGTTTGTTCCTTTTTTCTCCCCCCTGTAATGTGACTTATTCTTTGGTTTATTCTTTTCAAACCAACATTATAACACAAATTAATTTAAATAGCATTATTTTCATGCTATATGCTCTAGTCATGCATTTATATTAATTTCTAAAATCATGTATCTATCAAATCATATCTAATCAATCATATTGATGGTAAAATCAAAACATTTTTAATTATTTTGTTCTGATTTTACAGTTTATTGCATCATCTCTTCTAAAAAATCTTATGTACTTAATGATAATGGAAAAAGCATAACTGGAAGTGAAGAGAAGACACTCGGTAGTTAAAACCGAGAGATTTGGAGCAGAGAATTTCTTTGCTGCATGCCTTCTCATAGTTACATAATGCCAAGTAAAACCACAGCTAAGTATCAGGTAAATCCAAGTTTCTAAATGCTTCCTTCCAAAGAAAGGAATATATGTTATTCAACACTTTTTTTTAGCATGATGATTCTTTTCAGGTAGCATGTATTATAAGAGGAATGAATACAAGGATCAAATTCTAATATGAGATAGAAAGGAATTTCTATCTAGTATGAGATAGAAAGGAATAAGATAACAACCAAAAGAATGACTATGGGTATGTGAAACATTTGTTTGCAAGATACAATGATGTTTTAAGCACATACCTAGTGCTTTCTCCACATGCTGAGTAACCAGGCTAATTAAAAAGCCCATACAGCTCTTGTTAAAATCTGTTCAAATTTTTGGAGCACCTGTTATAACAGAATGCCCACAGACTTGATAGTTTAGAGCCAAGACACCTGCTACCTTATGTCTCACAGTATGTTCAGTTTTATACTGATAGTAAAAAAAAAAATCCACTTTCTGACATTTAACAATCTCATAAATGATAAGAAATAAATTGCAAAATTTCGTAATTTAACCCTTGACTGTCACTTCTCTTTACCTATAGCTTCTTGTGAGCAGGCAACACAATGTGTGCTTTTGGAACTACCTAATTTCTTTGTTGCTGAATTTATTGTATGTTTTGCTACACTGAGCACAGTGCATAACTCTTTCTATGCTTTGTTCCATAACTTTTAAAGGTATGACTAATATATAAGCAAATACAGTTTATCTGGAAAAGGGAATGTGCTTCATACCTGCAGTAAAATCCAGCTAGTCTGTATTTCAGTATCCTTGAACTGGACTTTATTCTCT
Organism: Pterocles gutturalis; assembly: GCF_000699245.1. Taxonomy (NCBI): domain Eukaryota; kingdom Metazoa; phylum Chordata; class Aves; order Pterocliformes; family Pteroclidae; genus Pterocles; species Pterocles gutturalis. The sequence continues at coordinate 36,649 of NW_010110658.1, forward strand.
GCTACTGATCAATTACTGTTTGAAACAACAAAAGTTGTTGAAACAACTACATTTTATTCCAAAACTTTTCTAAAATATGATTTGGCAAAATTAATAGAAATGTACCTCAGCACAGAGTTTTCTTAATAAACATACATAAACACTAATCTCTAGAGAGGAAGCATATTCCAAAAAAGGAAATGAGTTACTAACAAGCAGTGACCAACAGGTGTAAAAAGTAGTGAAAGGTTTGGTAAAAAAAAAAAAAAAAAATTCAGTAGCACAACAATACCCTCAAGGCAGTGGTTCAAACCTTGTCAACACTTATATATATGGCTAATTTTACATGTATGTAAATACAGCCTATGAATATCTGCAGGATCATAGCAGTCACCTTTTGTAGGTATCTGAGTCATGCTGGATTCACTTTATGTAACTGATTTCATTTGGAACAGGATTTTATCTATGGGTTCTGTAAGAAACTATTGTACTTATGTACCTATAGCTATGGGTTCAATGAGAATTTAGTCTTTAGAAAGACACGAGGAACTGGTTTTTGGGAAGAGACTCCACAAGCACATCTTGAAGTCAGCTCACTTTGGTATTCTGCAGTTTAGATCTATAAAACTATGGATTTATATATTTTTTCATATAACAATGCTTTAGGTGTATTGATGAACAGAAATACAAACCTCTCAGGTGCAGAACTACATTTTCTTAGATCAATGTTTGAGACCTCAAAGACTAAATACCAGACATCAAGCTATTCCCAGATTAAAATATACTACAAACTTGGAGAAAAACATGAAAAAACATTAATGGGAAGCACTTTGTATACCTCTACTTTTGTCAGTTAACATTTCTACTGCAGTAGAAGTAATTGGGAATGAAAACCTGGGCCTTAAATCACAACAGGAGAAAAAAAAATATAAAGAACAGAATGTGAAGCAGAAATGACAGAGTAATAAAAACAATAGCATCAGCACAGTTCTTCAACAGGTAGATTTATTCCATTCACAACACTGAACAAGAACCACACAGTGAATATTTTGCCAAGAATAACAGACTAATACTTAAACAACTATTTAAATTCCTTAAATACTTCTTTGTATTTCAAGTTTCCTTCTCACATAGCTTTTCTATGTATTAGAAGTAGAAATACTGATGTTTTAACACATCCCATTGCCATTTAGAATTTATTTTCATTTAAGCCAGGAAAATTAATTGATAACAGATAGTAAAAGTTCTTGCAAGTTCTGTAAACTGTTAGTTGTGGGAATGGTATTTTTTCCATACTCTGCCTATTGATTTGCTTTTAAGATAAAACACGACAAGAAAGCAGGTGACAAGCCTTTGTTAATGCCTCCGGGATGAAATGCTGGAGCTACAGACTACTGTTGATAAACAGATTTTGAATTAATTAGTTCTGCATAATTATCTGAGTTACCAAGTCTTAAATCTGAATGCAACTGGTCTTCATACGTTTGTTTATGCATCTCCTGCCAGCCACGAGAAATGTTTTTATTTTCTAAAATATCATAAATTTAAAAACCTAATTTTAAACAAGGTAATAATAAAATATTCTTTTACTGTAAGGTGGCATATGGCAGAAGAAATATTAATTGCTGTTATTTTTGCTGAATTCCAGAGGCACATAGGACAGCTCTGCAAAATTCAGGTCAATCTGTTGGCAGACAAAGAGATGGGCTCTGTGCTGACAATTTTTTCAGTATATGTAGTAAGTGCTCTTTGTCTTTTGGGCTTTACACTGATAAAGCTGGGCAACTAGACCTCAGGATTGAAGGGAAGAGAGAGCCACTCTGTATTTTCTGTGTCCACTTGAAAGTCATGGATTTGAACCACCTTAGATGGAAGGAATTTTAAAATATTGAACCATCACAACTATATCCCTCATCTTGCTTTGAAAGATTAGGTGCTTGGGGATATTTTGGATTTATTTATTTTTCTGATAAAATATTACTTCAAAACTCAGGATTACTCTTGCCAAAGCCTAGAAGGCTGTTAATATACAAAACAAGAACAGAAAGCTGTATTATTTAACTATAATCTGCATTGCTCTTTTTCTGTTTTTCTTTTTTTGTGAGTCAAAGACAAAAAGTTGAGAAAAAAATAAAAAAGATCCTTGTGTTTCTGCGTCCTGATCTTTGATTTTGCTGGAGGACTTCTTACAAAATTCGCTTACTCTCTACACGATACAAGTGACATCCTCTCCCTCTGGCCAAACAGTACATGTTGCAACTAAAAATTCCTTCATTTAATTGTTCCAATGTCACTCTCACAATTGTTCAGTGTCACATTTTGCCAGTTCTCCAATTTCTAACAAGTCCTTGGGAGAAGATAAGACTGATGTTCTTAATATAAAACAAACTTCCAGATTTTTAGGCTCTGAAGGGCAGTAATACATACAAGGCTGATTACATTGTCCTTTGCAGCTTACTGTATGTAAAGCTGTTGCATCATTTATTCTAGGGGAAAGCACATGGGACATGAAGTCCTGGCAGATATAAGCAGTTACATTATTTTAAATATTTCATTTTAAAGTGTATATTGTAATAAATACAAATTAGATGTCCACTAATAATTAGGATTTAAATCCTGTATGTTGGAACAATGTTTCAGTCCAACTTCTTTCATATGCCACAGAAGTAAAGGTTTTACTTCAGCCCCAGCAATCTCAAAAATTTCAAAGAGCAAGTTATACTAATAACTGTAATAAGACAGCAACTTGCATTTAATATCAGTAAGCTCAGAACTTCTTTTCAACACTTCATACTGAATTTGACCAATACCCATATACAGCATATCAAGAAAGAGGAACCAGTGCTACTTTCACCCTTCAAATAAATGCAAAGAACAAAATCATGTGATTTGTGATTAAAAACTTTGACAGAATATTGTATCCATTAAGTAAGAAACAATGACTTAGATGTACAATTTTCTGTGGACCACTTCCCACCCCATCTCCTATTCTCAGCTTTCCTTTTCTTCTAAACTCATCACATTTCCTTTTCCAATCCACAGTTCTCCCACTTACTCCAGCTGCTGCTTTCTTTTTCAAACAATTTTTCATCCAGTATTTTCTCCCCGATTTTTCATGAGGATAGTAGGTGCTATATCTCAACCAAAAACATCATAAAAGGAAGATGGCTGCAGTCAGTACAAAGTGTGCTCATCTCAGTCCAGAGTGTACTGGCTTGTGCATAAACACTCATTTTGTGCGGATGGTAGTATGGTCATCACAGAGAAACATGACACCAGAATCAGCACAGGTTTAGTTGATTTCTAGATTAAACAATTTTATTTATAGATTAAGATGTACTCAAATATTTAAACCTGATAGAATGCTTCAAGGGTTTATGACTAAGCCAGAATCAGGAGGATTTTCAGAGGGAGGACAAAAGCACATCTACGTCAAAAAGTATAGTTTCAGTCAAATTCTCAGTCCTTGCCTTAATTCCTGGTTCATTCCAGCATCTCAAATAAAGGTTATTTCATGCACTTTAGAAGGAGAAAAATATGTACTTTTCCCCTTGATTTATTCTAGGAAATGACTGCTCTTTGGAATCTTCTTCTAAACAGTTGTGAAAATCTAGGATAAGAAGGATTCTCACTAGTTAAGTGACTAACAGTAAAATCACCAACAGTTAAAATGATTATGAAAAATTATAAGCAGCTAGGAATAGATCATATACAGGAAGGTTTTGGGGAAAGTGGTTATTAGGCCAGTACTGTCAGCCCCGTATATTTGAAGAAAATAAAGATTTTCGTCTCTCCAGTGTAGAGGTTTCACAAAATAAAGAACTTAATGAGAGCTATAGATTTGCTAAAGAGAGATTCAGGGGCGTGGTCGTGTCCCACTCCATCTAGCCTTGTGTAGCACTCATTTGTAGAACTCCCCTGCCCTGCGACCAAATGTACCAGATGTAAGTGACCCATCTCGTCTATGATACCTTAATTTCTAACCTCTCTAGACAAGCCGTGGTACTTCACTAAACTACAAAAGAGTTTGTGCTACTGAGCAGGACCCTGTGCTCATTGAAGTCTCGCTAGAAGGTACATCCCACAGCAGCAGCTTAGTATTAGAGTTTTTTTCTCCCCTTGTTGACTTGCTCAGGTGCAACTCCTATACTCAGCCCTGCATCATATGACTACAATATATGATGTCTTGGACATAAGGGAAAAAAAAAATAAAACCCTCGAGATTTTAATGGGCAAATATAACAACAGTTCCTAAGGAAATCACTATGACCACATAAACCATTTTTTAAAATCTTTCTGTATTTTTAAGGCTACTTAATTTCTTTAATGAGCAGGGCCAGACACAAGAGCCCTACATTTCAAAATCTGCTATGACAGTTTGACATAGCCCTCTACTGCACCAACTATTTCCAGGATATTTTACTCTCCTTCCAAAAATTGCGCACATAGTTCCCCAGCTTCACTTTCGAAAAAATGGACTTTCTCATCAGTCTTCAGAGGAAACTATTAGGACACAGTGATACTGGTTTACTTTGTCAAGTAGCAGAATAGATTTACACCTTAATGTGAGTGACAGTATTTGTCATTCAGGGAGATAAAAAACATTGCAGGCATGGTACATTTTATGCTCTCTAAGTACAGAAGCTGGACATTCCATCAAGGAGATTTCATTGTAAAATTAAGAAAAAAAAATCCATTCAAGTTCAGTATTTATGCAACATATTAGCAAATGCCATTCAATTTCAACTATTTTTATAGACAATTTCTACATTATAAATCTAATATCTTTTATCTGATCAAAAACGTTCTCTAGTACAGGGCATTCTTAGTTACTTGGTTTTGGATTTTGCATTGATTACACTTAGAATGTGTGCAACACTGTGGTCTTCTGCACCACATCTGAAAACCAGTTAAATACTCTTGTCCAAAATCCTGTGAATAGTCATATGATACATATGGACATCAGTTAATGAGAAGAAATACTTAAATTAGAATTAATGATATATCATAGTTAGAAAGAAAGAGGAGTTAATTAATTGTTAAATTCATGAAATGGCTTTTTTTTTTCCATTATTCAATTTACATCGTATCTTGGAATATAGTTCACCCTATTTCCACAAAGTTGGTCTTCAAAAGTGTTATTAGCTTGAAGTGGCTAATATTTTTTTATATTCTTTCTGAGTTGCCTGAAATGGCTGCAATGTGATTACGTATCAGTTTATAATCCATTTGTCAGACTCAGTAAGATTTTTGTAAAAAGATATACTTAACATATTATTTTATTGTCTTAGTATGTGAATAAAAAATACTCTTTGCCCAGGTCCACAGAATGACTTCAGCACTATATAGCCTATCTACTTTCCTGTTATGGGCTGTGGACTCTCGGAATATATCCATGGTTAGCCCTGGCATCCTACGTTTGATATGCAGACACAAACCACGCATAACAGTCATAGAAAATCAAAGTAGAGTACTGGAGAGAACAAGGGAAGCAGCAGTTCAAAGCAAAGAATGGTCAAGGACAAATATAAGGCCCATTTTGTGTGTCAGAGAGTCCACATTCGTTGATCCAAATGGAAAAAGCAAAAAGGTACACAGAAGTCAGTCAAGTCAACCAGAAGAGTCCAAGTTGGGGAGCTGGCAGAAAGGGAACATATCTAGGCAAGGTGATCACCAGTAGGAATCAAGGCTAAAAGACAAGAAAGTCAGAGCTGGGATTCCAGGATCAGGGCTGAAGAGAAATCAGAAATGGACCAAGATGGTGGATCTTCCCCTCCAGGGGGGGAATCTTCTTTAGACCAATTTCATTTCTGGTGATAGCTGTGAGGTCTGAGCACAGAGGCTTGAGCTACTGCATGATGCCTGCTGACTACAAGTTTCTAGGATCCACTAAAGAAACTTATCAGCAAGAACCTGACTTGAGACTCCTGATAAGATCACTTCTCTCGGAGAAGGGAGACCTGCACTCAGGTCCCTAATCTGCAGGACTGCTGCTTTTTCCAGTGTTTGCGCACAGTAAAACACAGAAATAGAGCAAAAGTTCTTGGGGAGGGGTAAGGAGTGGGAGAAGGGAAGGTTTCTTTGAGGAACTTTGGAATTTAGGAATTCAGGAGTATCTAAGCTTCTAACATGGTACAGGAGGGAAACACCTAAAATGTAAACACATACAGATTTTTAGACAACCTTTCTTCTCTGGCACTTTTACTTATTTAAGTGTGCTGTCCCCTTCATCATTATTTTACTTTCCAAATGTAGATTGTCACAGCTATTGCGATTGCCATTTTGGGATCTCTTTATGGTAAAAAGTTTTCCTCAACTCCTAGTTCTTAGCACTCTGAGAACTGAGCTAGCTGGTAGATACAATACCTTAGCATAAACATCTGAATTAGTAGTAATATACCAAGTCCTGAGAATTCAATATTGCTATTAGGAGCTGGATCCTGGGCAAAGACACTCTCCAGAATGCAGCATGCGATGGCAGTAGCTTGCTCACACAGTATTTCCTGTGCAGAGGCAAATGGCATGGGAGGGCAGTGGTTCCTGGGGACACTGCGTGTTAGGCAAGGCCGCAGCGCTTCCCTTCACATCATCTGTGTGTCAGAACAAGGAAAGTGGTAAAAATAGGTATGCGGGAGGTGCGGAAAATGCATTATAGCTCTACTTTAATTACAAATGGATCATTCAAGTCACGGTGCCTTTACAGATACCCAATTTTGTGTTGTGCAGAAAATAGCAATGGGAGGCTTAAAGTACTGCAGAAACTAGCAGGGTTGCTAAATGTGGGGCAATCCTAAAATGGGTGGGTGTCAAGGGTGTCTGCATGATGTCAAGGAATTATAATTTTTTAACAGAGATCATGATGGTGTGCTGTTATGGGCTGGGACAGAGTTAATTTTCTCCACAGTAGCTAGTATGGGGCTATGTTTTGGATCTGTGCTGGAAACAGTGTTGATGACACAGGGATGTTTCCCTTATTGCTGAGCAGTCCTCACACACAGTCCAGGCCAGTTCTGCTCCTCACACCACCTCAACAGCGAGCAGGCTGGGGGTGCACAAGGAGTTGGGAGGGGACACAGCTGGGACAGCTGACCCCACCTGACCAAAGGGATGTTCCATACTGTATGGCATCATGCTCAGCATGTAACGCTGGGGGAAGAAGGAAGGGGGGAACATTCGGAGCGATGGTGTTTGTCTTCCCAAACATTACATGTGATGGAGCTCTACTTTCCTGGAGAAGGCTGAACACCTGCCTGCCCATGGGAATGAATTCCTTGTTTTGCTTTGCTTGTGCGCAGCTTTTACCTTACCTATTAAACTGTCTTTATCTCACCCCACAATTTTTCTCACTTTTACTTTCACGATTCTCTCTCCAATCCCACCACAATGGGGGGTGAGCAAGCGGCTGTGCAGTGTGGAGTTGATAGCTGGAGTTAAACCACAACAGGTGGTCACCAAGCTGATTTGATCTGTTGGGTTCTTTCCTCCCTGGAGTTTCCTCTCACAGATACACAAAAAAACCCAAACAAAATAACACAAACAAATTGATTAATTACTTAGAGTTCAAACTTCTCTTGAGCTTCTAGGTGTCTGAAGCTCATCTGAACTACCTCTGAAATATATGTGTCTCTTAAATTACATTTTGAAGGTAGTTTTTAATTTTGGATTTTCCAAAGTGGGGGGGGGAAGTAAATCAATTCTTTCAAAGTATACTGATTTCCCACCATTCAAAGCTCTATAGCTTTGAATTTAGCAAATGTAGGATTTGCTCCCAGTAGTTGGAGCCAAGCCAGAACCTTTAATGTTCTAGACCTATTGCAGGTGCAGGAAGTTTCTCTCTGTACTTTGTAAAGTAGTTATTTAAAAGTCTTTTTTTCCCCTTTGATTTTAATATAAAATCTAGATAAATGCTGATTTGTACTGTGTATACCTGCTAGAAGTCTGCTGTTCACTGAAAGATGATGGTGTTATTCATCATTTGTATGTGCTGTAAATGTGTAAAGAACTTTGCAGTACAGAGTGAATTATTTGGTACCAAAGAATTATCTATCTAGCTAAATTAAATTGAGAGTTTAAGCATGAAATATCGGCCAAAGGAAAAGCGGGAGAAGGGGAAAATAAGGAGGAAAAAATAATTTTTATAGGGTCACATGGAAAATTAATCCTGGTGCTAGATAGCTAAGACTTTTCCTATTTAAAAAAAAAAAAAAGAGAGATTATTTATATTCTGTGGTGACAGCATGACTATTTAAGCTCTTGATTTCTCAAAGTTACATCACTAGCATGTCTGTCTATAAAAGTTACCCACAAAGCTCTGTTGGACTCCTTAACTGAATCTTGTTGAAGACAGCTTTCTTCTTTCTTACAAAAAGCTCACTGAAGTAAAAGCTACTGAATAACAAACTCAACATTTGAACCTTGCAATACACAAAAGCAGTGTAAGAATTCCATGTTGCTTTCTGGATGAAACTTGCGTTAGAGAGGAAGACCTGTGCAAGATGAATAAGCAACTTATATCTATTCAATGCCTAATTCTCACCTTTTAGTGCCCAGGTCCCAGCTGTCATTCAGCACAGTGCTAAATTTCTCCCAAGAGTCAGTTACACATACTGGATTCAGTTCTCATTTAGTCTGTCCCCAGAGGTATTCTCACCTTGATTTCTAATACATGAGTGTTCTTCAGCCATATCTCTGAAAAGACCCTCTCTGACTTGCTATACTGACACTGAAAGTGGAGCCCATGTGAAATTTTACCCCATGACAGAGTGATCAGGGAAGCCTTTACATTGGTTGTGCTTTCAGAAAACTGTTTTGTCCAACTTAAATTTGTCTGAGTACACACCCACAGCTGAATGCAAGCTATACCTGAATACTTGAGACAAAATTTTCAGAGCAAACTCAAATAATTGTTATTGTTACAGGTAATATTAAAATATGAATGTCATTGTAATGGCTGTCATATAAAAATAATATATGTACATGAAATTGCAGCTCAGTTCAGAACTTGGCAATAAGAAGGCCATCTTAGGGTAAGTTTACAAGTACACCTGCCATATGCTACACTTAGGAAAAATCATGCTAATTACTTAGCAAAGACATAGAATTGTTTCAGACCTCTGGGTACATTAAATACCTGGTTTTTGCAATAGGACTGGCTTTGCTCAATTCCGAAACTATAATAGTTTCAGGTGTTTAACCTCACAGACTTAAAGACATAATACAACAAATCAGAGTTGAACCATCTAAGAATCCAAAAAAGATTAGTGCATGGCTCTGATAGCCAAAGTCTGAGGGACGTTTCTATTTTAGAACTCATTATAGATTTAGGCCAAAGAATATGCTTAGTGTTTTACAAAACGGAAAATAAAATTTTCCTACTTTGAAATAAGCAACACATAAACCTTGGCAGCTGGAAAGCAAAAGAGCTGACACAGAGAAGATTTGAAGTACCACCCACCTAATCCTGTTTTCATCACTGTTTGGAAGAACTTATTTCAAAATCAATGTGAATTACACTTATGTAAAAATTACAGAATTACCCCCCTACTTTGTTAGCGTGATTACTACTTCAGTTCTTATTTCTGTTCAGACAGCACACTATACATCTCAGACTTTGAGAGTTCACACACTGTACAAATGCACAGAAAACCATCCTGCCTGTCCTGAAAATCTTAATTTGATTTGAAGAAACTGGTAAGAGAGGAAGAGAATAAGAGAACAAGGGTTGTTTATTTATACGGACAGAGGGGGAGTATTAGTATACATAAAGGTATCAGTATGTGGCTTCTATTTTCATTCAACCATAATTTCTATGCAGAATGTACTTCTGTTTCTTGTAATTAATTTCTTGTGAGGAATCAATTTTTTGACAGGTTTTGGGGAGGTTTTTTGTTTGATTTTTTATAGGGGTTTTTTTTTAGCTGTAATTGTTCTTTGAATTCTTACTGATATAATGAAGTATGTTATTTCACTCTGCTTTTTATGTCATATACATGTACATTTCTAAATGTTCTGTACACAAGGATAGCCTCCATTTTTGAGGGAAAGTTAATACAGCACATTACAGAGGAGGCATATGCAAGGCCTTCATTAATTCTTTTGTTTTCTGTTTAGTTTTTTTCTCTTAATTTAAAGGAAAATTAATTCAGACAGAATGTCTAGAGTTGATCTTTGGGTAGGGAAAAACATGATTATTATTCATGCAGCAGTGTTTATTTCCATCTGTCACCATAGCAGTTCTTTTAATAACTTATCATACAATTAGTTCAATATCTTTCTGCTCCTTTTCTACTACTGCAACATGGAACTCTCTTATTCCTATAATGTTTTCACCAGCCCCATTTTACTGTCCATAAGTAAATCTATTTTGAAGGTTTTAGTGTTACGCTGACTATATTTCCTACGTAGTTGCTAAGATGAATCTCCAAAACACTTTTAGAACATAGATATACAAAATACAAACAAGGTGAATTGTGAGAGAATAAACGATTTCTAGAATCTAAATAAATAGTTCTTATATGACAAATTAAAAATAAATTTTACACCCAGTGAAATTTTATGTATTTCTTCTTCATGAGGACATGAAGGCTCCCGTTTCATCTTCAAGGAGGTGTCTGAGCTCCTTCAGATCAGAAGCTTATGGAGGATTCACCAAGAAAAAACAAGAAGCATAGGCCTTAAAGTCCTTCACAACCACACAGGCTTAACAGGATGTTTTGTAGCAGAGAGAGAATATACATGATAAGTTTATAGTTACAGAACCAGCAGACACTCCCTTACAAAAAAAAAAAAATCAAACAAACAAAAAAAACCAAACCACCAAACAAACAAAAAAAAACCACAAAAAAACCACCTGAGTGAAATGTTATGGGGAACGGAAGGGAGAAATTGGGAGTGGAGGGGAGACAGAACAGGAAACCAACTGGCTAGATAGCATCTATGCAGAAAAACACCTGGGGTCCTGGAGAGCAAGTTGAACATGAGTCAGCCGTTGTGCATTTGTGGTGATGAAGGCTGTATTAGCAAGGGCCTAACTAGGATGTTTAACAAAGTGATTTAGCACTGGAACAGGCTGCTCAGAGAAGTTGTGGAATTGGGTTTTTTTTGAGATTTTGGAAACTCAACTGGAGGAGTTCCTCAGGAACCAGATCTAACTTTGAAGCTGACCCAGCTTTGAGCATGAGTTTGTGCTCTTCCAACCTAAATTACTCTGTGAGTCTAAGTATAATGCTACAGAGGTGCGTCCTTTTTCTTCATAATATCTCATCTTTCTGGCTAGGTCTGCTTGGTTAATATTCCTGCTCCTAGAGGAGAAAATATGAACTTGAGAATTGATTTGATCATTTCTGTTCTTAATTTCCAGCCTATGTATCTCTAAGGAGAATTTCCTGCAAAATCTATCCCACAGAATTACAGAGAAAAAGAGTGTAATGTATTAGCTAAGGAAGAATGTTTTCTTTCTATTTGTTTAAAACTTGAGCGGGGAAATGTCTTTGATATGAATGTCTTAAGTTATCACACTAGGCCATGAGATCCATTTAAAAATCAGTTTGAAATATATAAATAGAGAACAAGTGGATGAAAAAGCAGTTGTGACTGCCATCTGGTTAAAAAAAAAAAAAAAAAAGAGGCCAAGGACACCTATGGCCTATGGAGATGCAGATGAATAAATCCAATGAATAGATACTGATATTTCAGTAGTTGTTATTTCAGTAAAAAAATAGAGAAACCTGTTAGTGAGTGTTGTACTGTTGCTTAGTACTTCTCATTGTAAGGCTAAAAAAGCATCCATCTGCCATTCTGAAACTTTAAACAGCATCTGAATGGGAAATATAACTAAAAATTTTATTTTTGATAGCACAAATGATAGCATCACAGTACCAAAGAACACAAAGCTTTACATTTTCATAACTGTAGTAAGTTGTACACAGATAACTACAGTCCTGGAAGAATGAAAATATATTAGCATTACTCATTCTTTTAGATATATTCCAGAAATGGTAACAGGCTTCTAAGTGACTCTATGGATAGTCATCACTGAAAAAGTCAGAGGAGAACCACATTAGCAAGAAATAGCAAAAAACTTGCTGGAATTTTAAATTTCTCATAACTACCTGGTTTTAAAGCATTGTCCAAATAGTAGTAGTAACCAGTATTCCTCAGCTTCTGCCAATACTCTTGGTCAGCCAGCTTTTCCTGAACTTACCCCCTCCTCACTCAGTGTTTCACTTAGTTGCCTCTGATGAGTGCTAGGGGATAGGTAGGACATTCTCTTCCTCTCTCTCTCATAGGTCAGAACGTGACATCTTAAACTGTAGCACGCTGCTGCAAAGACATTTCTCTTTGTTTAGTTCAAAACAATTCAAAACTCATGATCTAAAATCTAAATATGTTGAGAGCTAAGATAGAAACTCACATAAAAATAGGCATGCTGACAGAATATATATATAATGCTTAACTAAAAAGGTTTTCTTCCTGCTGTAAAATGAAGATAGCCAGTGTTTTATATGCAGCTGGTAGCCCATATGCCAGATCTACCAGATCTGAGTAGAGGAGTTTAGACTAATCTAGTAAGTGTGCTATGGGAGTAAGGGGGTGAGATCCTGCAGCATTTTATTATATCAAGTGAAATGCCAAGAAATGTAGCTCTTTTGGCCTGACCTGAAGACGTCATTGGGAAAAGAGGGACCCTGACCATAAGGAACTTGGCTATCACCAAACCACATAACTCTTTTTTTCTTCACTCCTTTTGACACACATGGGACCTTTTCTTTCGTGTATCTTACAGGACCTCAGTTATTTTTGCTGTTTCTGGGTTGGTTTTTTTTTTTCATTTTTTGTATTCAACATGTTAGCTTTTTTTTCCATTGAAGTATAGAAACAAAGGTACCCACAGACTTGCCATTTCTGAAGACATTGGAAAGCTTCTTATGAAAATCTATGGCTTACAACAGAACCTTTCTCTATTAATTGTTGCCTTTGTGCAAACACATTTGGATTATAGGTTTTCTTTCTATCACACCTCTTCCTGCAGAAGCTCCTTTCAGCATATACCCATACACCTGAATTCCCACCGTAGTCACTCGTGCGGAAAAGAGGTATTTTTGCAATGCTAGTAACATTCTTTCAAATACTAACTGCCCCTAAACCACAGTGTTAGACTGAGGAAAAAAAAATTTAAAAAAACTGTTAAGAGACAGTTTAGGTATTTCTGTATTGTATCAGTTAGGAATTTCTGACAGCTAAACTTTATTGGCCATATTTGATAAATTCAAATCTGAAAAATCTCCTTATCTGTCCCAACAAACTTTCAGATTTGTGACCAATCCAATAAATTACCTATTGTTTCATTGAGAGTTTATCATAATGCAATATACAGTGAATGGTTCTTCCTATTTCCAATTATAAAATAACATAGAAAGAGGCCTTAAATCTTAACAGTACTTTTATAATAATACTTTTTCACCTGAAAAGTGGATATTGCTCCAGCTGGACAGAAGCTTCAGAAAAGTAAGACTCCTGGAAACAGTATAACTTCAAATAAGACAGGAGATGTTCACTCTCTGAACTATTGATAAATGCCAGAGTTCCCCAAGTTAGAACACACAAACATAGTTGTAAAACATCCTTTGTGACTATTCTAATATAGAGGGCCTTAAAAATCTCTAGTTCTTTGAAGCTGAAGAACTGGTGCACAAAGTTCTAACATTACAAGCACAATCTAGTGAATGACAGATGAGGAAAGAATACCATATGTTTTGTGATTCATGTGTTTTTCTCTTTTGAAAGAAATATACGTGTGTGTATTGCTCACAGCTTTGTAAATGTAGTATCCTTTCTTTACACTTAGTTTAACCATATAAATAAGAATGACTCACCTGGGAAAGATCACAGGATCAAGAACTTTGATAGAACTAGACTGTTTAATATTTTAATTAATGTCACAATCCCCAGGGCTTCTAAATAACTGATTTGGCTTCAAGAGTAGGTAGTGGAAATAACAGCAGTATCCAAGGGTATGTCACTAATAATCAGTAAGAGCCTGCATTATAATGTGCATAGAAAGGTGCTTGAAAATAATAAAAAAGTTCTCTAATGTCAAAATATAAAATGATATGACGAATTGCTGTATTGAGGAGAAATTATAAATTGACATGTAGAATTCTCTCTACAGTGTAATTCAGATTTAACAGATGAATCTGAGGCTTGATGAGTGTAAAGGAAATGTTTTCAAAAGTACCTTAATTAGTCAGCAAGAGATTTCACATAGCAGGCAAACTTATCATACAATAAATGTATAACACCATTATCACCTATCTTGTAAAGTCAATCATTTTAGCTTGGTAACTTATTTACAGCATTATTTTGATGAGGAGTCTTTTGAGTAGGCTTCACTGGTACAGAGGAAAAAGACCCGAGCAAATCAGAAAGCCATCTGCCTGAAGGTTTCCCTGCTAGTACCAAAGGTGCAGGTCAGATGATAGTGATGATGGGAGTACTTGGTAAAAACTATCTATTTTTGAGAGGGCCAAAAAGTTGATGACAAATAGTGAACAGAATGTTCAGAATGTTTTGATTCCCTTGTGAATAAACCATAGACCTTTCTTTCACAGTGTGCCCAGGAGAAGAAGTTATCATCATCAGTATTGGTGCACTGGGCACAGGCAAAGAAAACAGAGAATGTAGCAGGCGTCAAGACAGAGTATGGTACAAAGCAGGGATTATACCCATCTACTGTTGCATATTAAATTACAAGAGTAGAAAAAAACAGAAAAGGCAAAGAGGAATAGAGAACTTCTGTGTTAGTTGTGGGGAAGTGGAATCTATGCAAATTTCTGTGCACTAGAACTGTTTAGGATATATTTATACTGGAAATCCCAAAGCCATCAAGCCTGTGTTTGATCTGCAATCAAACAGAAAACTAATTAGAGTCAGGTAATTCTTGGTTATCCTAATTAGAAGAAGCATTTTAATAAGGCAGCTAGAAACTTGTAGAAACAAATGGCACTAGATTTTACACAGATCTGATGAATAGTGACGCTATAAGCTAAGGTTCCCCTCTGGAGTGGCTGCAAATTTTAAAAAGAGCAAAAAAGGGCCAGCAAAGCACAGGACAGTCTTATAAGGGAGTCAAGGCAGATGCCTTTGGAAGCAGGTGTAACTGAGAAGTCAGACACAGAAATTGTTAGCAAAGAACAGTCTGTTGTTTTTTATTCATTAAATATTCACTGAAAAAAATTTTCAACCACTAATTAACTCATTCATATAACAACCAATCATGCAAGGTCTTAAATACTGGCTCACTGCTTGGGCCAGGAAGCAATAGCAAAGCTTTTTAGTACAAACTACCTAGTTTTGAGAAGTCTGAAATACCAGTTCAAAGAATTTAAAATAAAACAGGAATTTAAGACATCATCAAGCTCAATAACATGAAGCTCACCATAAAGCACCTTAGCAAGCCCAAGGCTATCTTAGATCTGAAGAAAAACCACACAGACTGTTGCCAAAAGAAAGGGAAGCTAAACTGAAGTTGCAGATGCTGCTCTACCCATGGTTGGTGTAAAAGAGGAATGCAGAAAAGAAGACAAAGTAAACCAGGGTCTATCACATCCTGCGTAGAAGGAAAAATATAACATGTTTTAAATCAAAGTAGAACCTGTTCTCTCTCCTTGCCACCTCTGCTTTGTAAATATTAAGCCAAATTCCAAAATTAAATTGTATAACTTTCTTCTAGACCAGACAAATGATTTACCGAACAACGCCAGGAGTTCAATCCATAGTTCCAAGGGCAAGCTATATCCAAGCTGATGTCCACCTAATAGTCCTCAGTTTGTAGTCCCTGGCCATCAATATTTTGTGGAAAAGACTCAGTGTGGAAGTTAGCTGTTGTGTGGAGACATTTTCAAAAGAATTTTTGTGGGAAGAAGTATGATAGAAAGAAAATCAAGAGCCCAAACCTACTTACTCCAATGCAATAATAAGGACTTATGAAGACCTATGGTTTAGGACAAATCATCCTGTCTCTTTAGAAATTACACGTTTATAAATACCTTGTTCCTATACTTTGGGTAGGAATACGGGTCTGTCATTCACCAGATCCTCCTCCTTGACATTTCAGAAGATGGGCATAATATTTGTCTTCTTGCCAGTCATCAGGAACTTTCCCTAATCACCACAACTTTTCAAAAGTTTTTTAGAGAGGCCTTACACCAACAACAACCAACTCCTTTGGCACCACCAGATAAATCCTATCTATCCCATGGATTTACATATGCCCAGTTTACTCAAGCTGATTCTGATTCAATTGTCTATTATGAACAGTAACTTTGCTGCTAGGAACAGGGACCTGCAAGGCCTGAGAGCAGACCTTGCTAGTAAAGACTGAAAGAAAGAGCATTTGTGTCAGTCTTCATCCTCATTATTAGATTGCTTGCCCCATTCATCAAGGGACAACATTTTCCCAGGTCTTCCTTCTGTTGCCAGTGTACCCACACAAGTTTGTTTAGTGCTTTTTTTTTTTTTTTTTTTTTTGCTGTTCACATCCCTTTCAGTTTCACCTCTAGCTCAGCTCTGGTCTTCCTAACTCCATCCTTGCATGCCCAAGCAATGTTTCAATATTCCTCCTTCATAGCCTGTCCATGCTCATACCTCCTGTACACTTTCTTTTTGTGCTTGAGTTAGCAAAAGTTGCAGGATTGTGAATGGGTAGGGATGATATGTGAAATTATGAATGGACGAGAGATAATCGAAGTTACAAGACTGCATTGATGCAAAATCTGATTAATTCGAGAATACTTTCCACAGTGTCCTGGTTTCAGCTGGGAAACTGTCTTCACAGCAGCTAGTGTGAGGCTATGTTTTGGATTTGTACTGAGAAGGTGGCTGGTAACACACTGATGTTTAAAGTTGTTGCCAGGACAGTCAATGACTTTTCAGCATCATGCTTTGCCAGGGTCTGCAGGTGCAGGAGAAGCTAGGAGGGAGCATAGCCCACAATTACTGGCTTAGGATTCGACCTTAGGTTTAGGATTGAGACACAAATTGGCCAATGGTATATTCCATATCATGCACATCATGCCCAGTATATAGTGAGGATCTGTCTGGAAGTTCATGCTGTCTCTTGGTCATCGCTTGCTCTGTCGGTCAGGTCTCACTTTCTCAGATGCTCGGGCTCTTATATCTTTTCTGGGATTGCAGTTTTGGGACTCTCTCTGCTCCAAGATCATCACCCAAGAACAGTCATTGAGTGATAAGCAGTTGCACTGTGTATCCCTCATTTGCATATATTATTATTATCATCATTGTCATTATTATTTTCAATATTTTTGTAGCTTAGTTATTAAATTGTTCTTATCTCAACCCACAAATCTCTTTTCTCTTTATCCCTTTAATTCTCACCCCTGCCACAAGGAGGAAGGAGGGTGAGTGAGTGGCTGTACGGTTTTTGCCACTAGCTGAGCTAAACCATGACACACAGATAAAACTTATAGGGCTCTATGTTATTCCTTTCCATTAATTTACTCTGGGTTTAATCAATTTCACCATTGCCTCAATGACCTGACAAAAGCCTTGAAATCCATTAGATAACTTAAGAGAATTATTCAGAAAACTACAAACCTGAAATTTTGTGAGCAATCAAGGAGCACCATCTGTAATGTTCTGTTCAAAGTACATTACAAGAAAAAAAAGTTGAGGTGGAATCTCCATCATTTTCATTTTCAAAAACATACGGTGAACCCAAATGCCAAACTATGTATTTAATGAATCATGCTGTTTTATTATACACACATATAAAAAATATTAAAATTAAGGTCATAAGAGGACAGCATTTTTAATAATTTCCCAAAACACCTTTTGTATTTGACAGCATTTCAAATCTCTTAGTGCTTTTGTATTTTCCAGTAACCTATTTTTAGTCTTTATATTATTTATGTAGCTGCTAGCTGAGACCTACTTACTAGCAATGCATGCATACTCATCTTCAAACATTAGCAAGAGAAAAGTTAAAAATAATAGGGAAATTGTACCTGCAGCGCAGATGGGAAAAATTCCAAAAGAGCTGGATAAGCTTCAGGTAAATGCCATATTTTTTAATTAAAAAGAAAGTTCAAGTCAGTTCTTGTTTTCTCAGGAACAGTTCAATCAATCTTAGCCAAGCTGTTTGTTAGGGTTTTGGGGTTTTTTTTTAGGATTACCCTAATGCCAAACACATTCAGATGTCAAAATGAAATAGGGGTGGAGATAAGGAAGAAAAATAATCTGATAAAATAAATAAACCTGGCAATGTAATCATTACCCTTGGTGCCAGGCTGACATTTGTAGGGCCTTCAGACATCCAAAGAATGTAGATAGATATTTGCTTTCAAGTTAATTTGTTTTGAAAACTTAAACAACAAGGACAACAATTTGGTGAAAAACCCAATCTAATATATTCTGAATGCTGAGTGGATTTAATGATTCAGCCTGAACACTACCCTGAATTTTGTGGAGGGCGCAAGATTGGACAGCGAAAAATTTGCATGACAGGAAAAGGTAAGGATGATCAGAGAGGCAGCTAGAACTATACAGGCTAGAACCCAAGTAGTCCTCTTTTTTACCTTCTATCACTGATAGAATTTGCTTTAAGATTCTTCTCATTTTCCATAATCCACTGTCCTTTGTTATTCTTATAGTCATGAGCAAGCCTGCATCTTGGCAAACAGGATTTGTCTTTTTACAACTGCAGCCACTCTTTAGAAACAACTCAAAGCTGACAACAGTCATGGCTCCTTCCAGGTTGATAATTGAAAAATCAGAGTCATCATCTATGTACACATTGTGTTGCCACATATATCTCACTCTGTACCTACAAATCCCTTGTCACAGCAATGTTGTCTTCAACTCATCATTTTTCTTCTTGCTTGGTCATCTCTGTAAAGGCAAGTGAATTCCTGCTTTCCATACCACTTTTTTCCACTACTTTTGCACTTCATGTATATTTCTACTGAGGTATTAAGGCAGCAAAAGAAATAGATCTTCTTGCTTCTTTATCTCAGGCACTAGAGAATGTTCTTTATGCTGCTAGTCTATGAGGCTGGTGTTTGTCATGCCAGAATATATATGCTCGAAACACAGGCAAGCAATTGTGAAGAAGCATCTAACTGGGAAAAGTTGTGCTGGCCATAGAATTCAAAGGCTGGGAGGATTCTGAGGTATAAGAAGAAGAATAGGAAGGAATCTCTCTCTTGAGTTAGAGAGAGTTGGTGGAGTCTGGGCAAAGGCAGAGCAAAAACTGAGAAATTTTTACAAGCCATGTAGAAGCAGCAGAGGATGAAGGCAGGAGGATCTTGAAGGAACAGAAATATTTCTGGGGGAGAAAGAACAAGCAGAAAGACCAACGCATGCTGAAAGACAATGCCTGGCTGAAAGAAAGGAAGCTTTATCTAGCATTCTTCAGTTTTGTTGGCAAAAAATTCCCAATATGCAGGACTATTTCTAAGATGCTTTTCATATTATTTGGCCATCAAAAGTAGGAATACGAGTGAAAGCTGTACTTATAATGTAACAGAACATTACAGTTATATATGAAATAATTGGTGTGTGATATCTCTCCATAATTAATCTTTTTCATTATATTGTGTACCCCTCTTAACCTCTTTTCAGCTACTGGTTTTTTTTCTGTAGTGTGAGACATTACGCTTTAATTTCTTTTAATATAAAAGAGGCCAAGAGATTCACTATCACTGTTTATTATCATTATTCTTAATGATATAATGAGGCATTACCCATGGCATTTTACTGTATGTCTGCTCAAGTAGATTGGGATTTGGAGCAACATTCTATTTAGACATTGAACCCAACAGTCATGTTTAATAAGTCTTATGTTCTGTCAGAAAAAGCAGCTTATTACTAATGAGATGTATTATGTTATTCAATTACCAAATAAAACTGTATTTCTCAAGTATGCATGCCTGGAGCACAAACCTGACAAACACTTAGGGAAGCAAAATGCTGTCCAAAGAGACAGTGATTAATAAAGACCAGTTGGGGGGAGGTTGTTACCATGTTCTAAAATACTGGCTTTGCTAATCTTATTTCTTGGAGTGAATCCAGCCTGAGAGAACAGTGTAAGCATGCTAGGGAGAGCTTCAGGAAACCAAGGAAAATTCACAGGGTCTCTGCCTACTGGCTGAAACGCTGACACCTTATATGGCTATGTTGCTGGAAGCAAGAAGAAAGATTTTCTCGGTTACTAGATGCCTGGGCATCTTCAGTTTGTTTTGTTGGGGTTGAAGCATAAATGAGAATTATGGTGAACTATTTCATTTGGATTACATTTGCATAACATTTTAGCCTGGCTGCACACTATGGACATGACCTTTACTCAAAGAGAATTCGTGTCATTCAGTTAGCACAAAACACATTGCACAAGCTACACTATGGAAGAAAAACCAATAATTGCTTTCGTCCTCTGCTGGGGTACTAGTGGTAAAACCTAAAACCTGGTATGTCCATACAATGAACTTACCCAGCTTTCTCACACCTTGGAACAGTCACACCTCCAATGCTAAGCCACAATCACCTAGTCTTTCCTTGCTTCCTTCCACATAAGTAGAAGTTCCTGCATAAGAATGTCCTCACTGATTCAGAGACTCCAACAGCAGCTAGAAGTGGATGCCTAGGGAAGCGAGTTCTATGTGCAGAACATTCTCTCAGTAGTTTACTTCACTCTCCTACTTCTGCTCCACTTTATTTAAAGCTCACCTCAACACACTTGCCAGGTGATCAGAAATCATAGAAAAGCCCGCAGTACAGAGGAGACAGAATAAAGCAGAAATATTTTGGGAGGAATACCCAGTTGGTGTAATTACGGATATTTGTTTTCAAATTACTTCCATGTAAAAGCAAAAATTCGTACAGAATTTAAAATAAATATATTTTTGCTATATATTCTGTAGCAGTTACAAAAAAAATAACAAAAGTAGAAAAATGCTACAATCTCTATTGAATGATAGGAATATACAGAATTCTCTCCTATTGAATTCCTCTTCAGCAAATTGTACAAAAATTGTCCATGAAGGTTTGTAACTTTGCATCTTTCTCCTGTGTTTCCTAATTGCTTACAAACTATTCAAATACATTTAGATATTCCAAAACCAGATGTAGTTTAGGTTTCTCCTTGAGACTGACCCTTTTTTTTTTTTGAAAGAACACTTAATTTTACAATTTATTAACCTTTTCATTTATAATCAGCATGATGGTACTGACCGTTTTAAATATTTGTATTGATATTATAAGAATTTTAAAACTAAATTAATTATACCATACAGTAATCTTAAAATGACTGGCATTCCACTTCTCACAATGGAAAAGAGACACAATAATTATGTTTTTGCAACACAATTGAAGTATTCAAATATAGGGTTATTATTTAATAGACGACACATTGTGTTTAAGTGGCATTATAATGGAAAAAAGGGTTTATATCTCAAAAAAAAAGGAATACAGTGATACTTGATCCAGTCTGGTATTGCCCAGAAACAAGACGGAGCTGGCCTTTGGAATAATGAGTAGGAAAACCAGTCTGGGCAGAGCATAAACTACTGGGGAAAAGGAACAGGTTGTGCCTATTTGTGCTGCTTTTTATTGTTCCCAAATAAATGAATTTTAATTGAGAAGAAGTGTTGTTACATATTTTGTGACACCCCGGGTACATGCTCTGAAATCCCATGAGGCCTGGTTTAAATTCAAATTAATCCTAAACTACACTTAATTAGCATTGCTGTAGTTGATTTTGCTTTTTCTGTTCTGAGGAAGAATATGATATCTTACAGTGTTGCTGTTTTCAAATGTTAAAATATACGATGGAGGTGAAGAAGTGATTTGGTAGCTGAATGACTTCCTGGCAGGAGAGAATCTGACAGGATGGCATTTTACTAATTAAGAAGAGTGCTGGACTAACCAGATGGGAAAAATACATTCTGAAACTTTTTTTCTTTCTTTCATTCTTTTTTTTTTTCTCCAAGACAATGTAGAAATAAACAAGGACAATGAAGGCCATACAAAGAAGGACTGGTAAGTAAAGCAATTTGCTAGCATAAAATAAACCTACACAAATTAGATGGTAACCAAATAATCTGGCTTTAATCAGATCAAAAAATGGGCAGGAATCAGAAGCCACTGATGTGAGCAAGACATTTCTGTGCTTCAGACCTATCTCTAACATAAATGTACAGTGTGACTTCCAGAAAATCAGTCAGGACTTGATCTATAGAGACATTTTAAGTGCCTAAATCCAATATGCAGACATCATCATAACCCTTGAAAAAGAAAAAAAAAAAAAAGAAAAATCAAGGAGTTTAAGAGATTTTACATCTCCTTCAGAAAAAGAGGAGATAACACAAAACACCCCAATGGGACAAAACAAGAAACATGCTTTAAAAATTCTCATCGTGCTAAATAAATGAGAAATTTTTTTTTAACTATATTAAGGTCAATAAATTTTCTACTTTCTATGCTCTAAGTTAAATTACTGAGGAGTGTAAAAGAGTAATGTAACAACGTAAAAAACATGGCAACATCAGAAAAGTCAAGGCATAGAATGGGATAAAGAGCAAGGCAGAAAAAATCTGTATCCTGGTAATACATCTGTAGCAAGACAAAGACAAACAAAAGAGAGATCTGCTACTCAATAGAGAGAAGGACAATTAGAGATAACATTGAAAAGGCTGATAACTTTTTTACTTCAAATTTACTTTTTTTACTTCTTCACCAGAAGGACCAATGTAAATCAGCTGGCTAAAATAATTAGTATCAGTGACAAGGAGAGAGAACACAGTCTAGAACAATAACTTAGACAAAATATTTTCAAACCAGCTGGGCTTGAAGAAATTCCTCTCAGAATACTTAGAGAGCAGAATAAAGACATTTCAGAGCCATTAGAAATAATCTTTGAGAATTTGTGGAGAACAGATGAGCTTCTAAAAGAATGAAAAAGGACAGATGCCACGTTTATCTTCAAGAGGAGAGAACAGAAGAAACCAGGGAATTACATGCTCTTCTGCTTTACTTTCATTCTGCAAAAAAACACTGGAGCAAATAATTGAACAAGTTTGTTTAAAAGCTTATGGTTTTGTCCTGTTTTAATGATATAAAACAGTCAGCATGTATTTGTTGAAAGCTATGGTGGAAAGTCTCA
Organism: Pterocles gutturalis; assembly: GCF_000699245.1. Classification (NCBI taxonomy): domain Eukaryota; kingdom Metazoa; phylum Chordata; class Aves; order Pterocliformes; family Pteroclidae; genus Pterocles; species Pterocles gutturalis. Next base: position 59,801 of record NW_010110658.1, read on the forward strand.
GCTGGCGCATATTGTCCAGTTTGTTCATTGTACCTTGTGGAAAGTGTGGTTCAACTGAAGAATAATTAGAGATTTAGAAAAAAAATCTGTAAGAAAGAACAGAAGGTCCCTTGGGAGGCTGTGAAATCTTTATCACCAATATAGATCTTCAAAACAGGCAAACATATGTTAGAAATGGTTTAGGTAAAGCTGATGCTGCCTTTGGCGAGGATCGTATCTTCAGAGGGCTGGTTCTAGGCACCAGTAAAAGAGAAAATCAGTCAGTAAAGCCGATTGTGAAAAGCAGGTAAGTGGGAATGACCTACTGCCTACTGTGCCATAAATCATGCAAACATTGTTAGAATGGAAGCTGGGACCCAAAGACTGTTGTCACCATGAGACCGGAGAATTATAACTTCTGTCAGCTGCCCTAATTAGTCCATGCAAAATTGAATTTTCATCTCCCAGAGACATGACTAGAAAGGATTAAAGACTACAGAGTATTACTGAGAGACAACAGCTCTACTTAAAGTATTGCTTTCCATGAAGCCATATTATTTGCAGGAAACAAGTTATGTGCCAGAGGCTGTAGAAGCCTCCATGAAGCTGCTGGTACCATAACCCTAAATTCCTTTTGTGATTCTTGTCTTTAGCTACTCTACTATCTGTTGACAAAGCAGGAGTAGATAGGTTGAAAGATACAAACGCATCACAGGTTGGACCGACAGAACAATGTTTTATCAGCCCATTGCCTCTGAAGAATATTGAGAAAAAAATTAAGATCACTTCTGTAAGGTCCAGGACACAGTGCAGATCAAATCTTCTAAAAGAGGGCTTTAAATACAGCTATCAATTTGTCTGTACTGCTGAGTATGGATGGAAAGGTAAAGCCGAGCACCAGGGAAGGAGGGCCTCTGGTATTTCATTTTCTTATTCCCAACTAACACGACATCTACCACTTTATCTTCCCTGGTTTTATTCCCTATATTAAGAGTTGCCTTTCTTTAATGTTCTTTTTGCCTGATCTCCCTTTTGTGAGCTAAAATGACATTGTTACTCACTGTTGCAGGGAATGATTCTTCAGTTCTATGCAGAATTGTCCCATTTGATTTAATACACAATAAACTGATTGCAGTGCACTTTAAGAACGATGGCGGTTATGTGGTAACACTATAGCAAAGGTCAAAACCCAGTCAGTAAGTGTATTTCCAAATGGTACAGACAGAAAATAATGTAAGCAAAATGCCACGTAGAACATTTAATTCTAGCCCCTCAATGTGTATCTACTGAAAGGAATTGGTAATTAATAAAGACAAATTAATCTAAAATAGCTTTAAAAAAGTGTGTCAGTTTTGAGTTACCCCATGCTTATTCAGATCTCTGATACAAGCCAAAATTCTCTTACATCTTTTGCTTCCAGGAAGCCAACAATAAATGGATACAATGCTAGAAGAGCAGGTGTGTTTTCACTCAGAGGAAGCAGCTATGGATATGAAAATGACTTAGCAGCTGGTGAATAAGAAGACTGAAGCTGTGCCAGACGAAGTAAGTGAGAGTGTGTGTGTGTCTGCGTCTGTGTGTGTGTGTGCCACTGATTATGCAAAAAGGCCCATACCCATTGATCATGTGTTTCTCTCCCTGCTTCACCAGGAATAAATCTTAAAGTGTGACAACTCTTTCAGGAAGTCAGAGTTATCACCAGTGATGTATTTTCTGTATTAGAACTGAGAACACACAATGAATTATTCTTTATTTTTCTTTATATTTTCGTACACATATTCCTGCTTATAGCACGGTAAGAACAAATATAATTTGCAAGAAGCTGGTCTGGATTTTTGTTTATCATTTAGTCCTCTTTGCTCCACAGACAATGAGGCTGCATTCAACCAAGCACAGTGTCAACACACTGTAAGCCACTACACAGGACATAGCTTCAAGCTTTCTTTGCTTAAAGTTGGGAAATATTTACCATAAAATTCAGCAGGCACAGCTGCTGATTTATCTTTGGTGCATGTCCATATCAAGAAATTTTGGTTAAAACTTGAGCAGCCTGACTGCCCAACAACTGCTCAAATCTTTTTATGTTTACTTGGTTATAGAACATCACTGCATGGATACATTGTAAGATTTACAGAAACACTCATCTGAGCATCTTATTTTATCTTACACACTCTAATTAGTCAAGCTTAGACCCACCAAACTCTCAGAGGATGACTATGAGTAAGAATCAAGAAAAGCACTCTGCTGAAGTCACAAAGCCATCTTTTCGTTTATAAACCAACTTAAAAATTAACATGAGGAGCTGGAACAACTATATCAACAAGAAAAAGACTGCAGAGATGAATCATTCCAAAATATTTTCACTGTGCAGAGAAACAGAACTATTTATTTTGAAATTCCACTATAACATACAATCAAATAATGTTGAAAGGAAATATACCAACTCCATGTGTCAGGGAAGTTATAGATACATTTTCAGTTGCTCTATCATCTTGTAAAAATAATTAAAGGGGATTTGTGTTTTCCTTAAAGAATGAAACATAATCAAAGCATTTAACTAGCTTTCTCTATAAATTTTGCTTTAGCAGGAAGCCTGGAAAGTTTTTCCATTGTACAGTTTTCAACTAGGACGTTAACTGGTGTATACAGAGATCCAGTTCAAAACTCCAGCACTAAATAAACTGTGTTAAATGGTTAGATGCTGTCACCAGCTAAAGAATGGAAACTATCTCTAATCACTATTCTTTGTGAGGCCTTTTTCTCAAGATCTGTTTACAATCCACCAATCAAGAAGGTTGTCATAGACATACCTTCTGTTAGGGTTTGTGTGCAGTTAGAATGATTACTAACAATGAAACCATATTATGCAGCTGATCTGTTGGTCATCACAATTTAACTGTAAACATAGCCAAACTATACACAGCATCTTTTCAGAAACCAGATAAAATTCACTAATTACCTTTAATAAACCTGCTCAAAGGTTTTATTGTTCAAATAGGTATTCTAAAATAATGAGAAATAATTCTGACTGAATGTTCCAAGATCTGTTGGAGCTTCTGCAATGGTAATGTTCCCTATCCTTCTGCAGTATCCTGTCTTTTACAGGAGACTGTTTCATGTAGAGAAATTCCTACACATTTGTATCAGCATGAAGTCATTAACATAAGAACATATGCCACATTGGTTCAGACCCATTTTCTCTTCAGCAGTGGCTAGAAATCAATGCCCTGGGAAGAGTAAGAACAGGGCAAGCATATGTAATACTTCCTCAGAGTCTTCTCCCAGCTGCCAGCTATTTTCAGGTCAGAGAACTTCCTGAGATTGATGCTGCCTGTCTCTTTAGTTTCCCTCAGTGAATCTCTCAAGTATTTACTTGTCCAGTCTCCCCTCAAACACATCCAAAATCTTCACATCCTGAACAGTTTTCACAAGAAGTTCCGTAGGTATACTAACACAGGTCCATTAACTTAACGTCTTTGCATCAACACCTGTCTCTTCCTTTTCCCCAAACTTTGGAATCTTATGAGGCTACAGAAAAAAAATTATACCATGGAATCTGTGATCTTGCTGCACTACATAGCTCCCTTTTTTGCAGAAAAGAGGTCATAAGATCCCAGAAATGAAATGTGTTATTCCACATACATCTCTTCTTTTACTCCTTCCACTCTTACTCCACATTGACAGCCTTAACAAAGGCTTGGGATCAAACAACATTCAACAAATAGTGCAAAGGCTTCTTATATCAATCATGTTTTCTTAAATTAGATGCTGAATATAATGTAGCTCCATCTAAATCAGCTAACAAGATTTACTGAATTTTAACAAGGAACAGAGGGAGAAGGCCTACGTAATGTAGTTGATATCAAAATATCTCACTTCTCCACATTGACAGGTCTAGGGAATCAATGCTCATGTGTAAAATCTCCTGAATACTTGTCTCCATGGCAAAAAGGCACAGATGCTAGAGAAAACAAATTTTCCAAGGTGTCTTCCCTCCGATATTCTACTGAAACTCAGTTTCACTATAAAGTAGTTTGACGGGGAAGTGGGGAAAATACAATAAGGATAAAACTTATACAGCTCAAGGGTCTGCATAATTCAGTTTCTTTGGAGCTTAAGCTAAGAATCAGTGGATTGGCTGTTCTTCTTTAACAAGTATTTCACCCTCCATCTTGCTGCACACTCTCCATATGCAACACAGGTTACATTCTATATAGATGAATAGCATTAGTTTTACAAACTGTTGCTACTTTCTACTGGTGTCATTATCATCACTGGCTTTTTCTTCATAACATGTTAAAAAGTATGTATTATATTCAGTACAATAGTTGCTATGATTGTTAACTGTTCCCAAGCATGTGGGGTTGCCTGTTGGTGCACTGCTCCCTTTTCATGCAGGGTAACCTTTTCCCAGGGTAGTGAGCCTCCAGAAGTCATTGACATCACTTGCAAAAATACTGTTGCACGGGTCCAAAGCCAGTTTGCAGGCTGTTTCTGCTAAAGTCTCTGCTTCAGAGGATGACTGTCTGCTTGCAGTTGCATTTAAGGAAGTTCTTCAGTTGGGTATTTCTCAGTGGAAGTTCCCAGCTAATATTAGTCATAAGCAGTACTGAAGTACAGAACCACATTTCATAATCCTGTTGACACTCCTCCCAGGCAACACAAAAATTGCCTATATTGTTACTAAAGAGATGAGAAAAGAAAATCCAAACCTTTGTTTTCTACAATTTATAAAGACAATGAGTAAATTATAATTATCCACTTCAGGATTCAGATATATAGAAAAAGTACACGATGAGCTACAAACTGTGTAATTGTACTAACACTGCTTTTATGTTGTTTATAGAGCACCAAGTCTGTATGTCTGCACTTTGACTGAATATTCTTTAGTTAGCTTCTGGAACCCAGATTTTGTCTGTTACAACCTATAGGCAAAATACATACCTTATTGGCACTGCATATACTAAGGTTTCCACAGGGTCATCAACTAACTACTCTTGCTGCTGGAAAAAAATAAAAAGATTCAGCCTCACCTTCCTTCTTACTATGGAACGACAACATCCAGTCTAAATTAATCCACAATTCTCCTTTTCTGACCAGGAAAAGCATTTCAAGAGCAAAATACGCTTTTTATTTTGTTAAAACAACAACAAGCTACTGAAAGAATGACGAACCACCACAGAGCAGCACAGACTTTCTGCACCCAGCACCACACCACACATTCCTTTGGGACCACAGTCCTAGAAGTTCTAGAAAAGGTTTAAACATCTGACGTGAGCCACCTAGTGTTTGAACGAATGGCTACATTAAGAATCTGCAAGAAACATTTTAACCTTTTTGACAGATGGTAGAAGCCAATTTGGATTTATAAGCTTAAAATGGTGTAAAGGTATCACATGTAAACCTTGACTGAAACACAGCATTTTGGCAACTGCTGCACCACAAGCCTGCCTTAAGGGCAATCAGTTCCTCTCGAGACTTCAGTGACAGTTTATCCAATGAGCACACTGTTAACACATCAGTAAAGATTAAGTAAAATGCCTTTTAAAATACCATTTTGGAAGTAACATCAAACAGTAAACTGTATACAGATGATGTAAGGTATTTAAATAGACTGCTTGACCCACTCAGAGGAAACTTTCAAATATTTATTAGATTCCTAAAATCTTAAATAATTTTTAACTATACTAGCCATAATCTTAGTTGATACATGTTTATCATCAGATAACACCTACTTGTACTTGTCTGTATATTATCCTTTTTAAATCTAGTGTCAGTTTAATTATATTTATGCACATTGACACGAATTTAAGAATTGCAGGTTTTATTTCAGTTACTAACTTAGATATCCATTACCATTCTACGCACAGAACTACTTGGCAAGACTGAATAAAACAAAAAAAATTAGAAAATAAAAAAGAAACAATAGCCTCTTTTCACCCTTTTTATTTTTTTAAAGATCTGGTTGAATTAAACCTTAATTTGGATGTCTCAAACACTCGGTCTCTGAAAGAGGAAATTGAATCCCCCTTTCTTGGAAACATGCTAACAGAGTAAACCTTCTCTGAACCTTGACAGTTCATTAGAACCTCACCTGAAGTTCTTAAAAGCGGCTAAGCAGGAAGTATATTTATTAGGTCATTAAGCTACCTGCCTGTAAGTCTCTTTAGTCTTCATACAGGCCAGAAAAGACCACAAGAGTCGTTAAAGGAAAGGTAAATTATAATAGAAATAACCTCCAAAAGAGTACAGAGAACAAGGCCTGGCTACTCTTTCTGTGGCTGTTTGAGCTCAGTCCTCGGGCTTTCAAGTGCACACACCCGGGGTAGGTATGAAACGCAGGTGGTGATCTTTGAGCTGGCAAAGGGGAAAGTTCTGCTCTAGCAGAGGAAGCACCACAGCCTGGCTGTGTGGATATGCCCATTGGGGATCAGAGACAGCCAAGGCCAATTCGGACTCTAATGCTTCTCTGCCGCTAGCTCTGTGACCGTACCCTCTGCATGTATGTAGGAAAAACCTCATTTTCTCCCACCAACTCCCACCTTCCTACACACCTTCAGGAAAAAGTTGTACTCATACACATGATGTAAAGAGAAAGGGCTTGTAGCAGTAGCAAAATTAAAACTTTGTGTTTCCATTATGCTCTTTATCTACAAAACTCATTGCCCGCATGAATTAAATGCAGGGGGAAAATGCCACCTTAGTAACCTACAAAAGTAAAAGAACTTTTAGACAGAAAGTACTCTGGGCATGAAAAGTATAATTATGTTACAAACATAACTATTGTTATTTACACTGAACCATGGAAAGCCTGAAATAGAAAGGGACCTGTGAAAGCCAGGAGCAGCACAGACCCTTCTCAAGGGGGGTGCCTGGCTGGAGCCGGGCAGAAAAGGCACAGCAAGACAGAGGGAGGAGAACCCAAAGACGCTCATCCTTGCGGGCCGGGAAAGTGCGGGGCCCAGGCG
>NW_010110659.1:0-2336 GCF_000699245.1 Pterocles gutturalis
GTTTAAAAGATTAAGAATTGTTAAAAATATTAAAATTTTTTAAAAATATTAAAAAAGGAAATGTAACTCTGGTGTGTGCGGTGTGGTTACTGGTGTCCCCATGATCCCACATAAACCCTTAGGACAGGTTCTCCAAGCCCAGCCCAACAGCCCCATTAACAGCACATCTCATTGTGCTGGTTTTTTTTTTGCACAAAATTCATAACAAAACTGCTAAACATTTGGAGTTTTCCTACCTGTTTCCCACGGTGAATTCAGACAATGGTGGGTTTAAAAGTTCTGGTTGGAATCACACCCTCCTGGATGTCCTTTTCCTCACCGAGCCTCACAGCAAAACTCATGGGTCTTGTGTGTGGGAGGGAGCCTGGTTCAGTCCTGGGGCTCAAAAAATCGGTATCCAACAGAGATCCTGGCAAGACTGCTGTTACGATGAGAGGGTAATGAGCAGAATGGATGGATGCTGTATTTCACACTCTCTTCAGCATCTTCCAGAGACTTTCTCTGGATCTTTGGGAGAGCATTGTTCCTGCCTGTCTTGACCTGTGGAGTCACCATATGTACCTTCCCTATAGAAAAATGTACCATTGTCTTTGTAATGATGTCCTGTTTCATGTTCCAGTGTCCTAGCTGTGGTTCTGTGGGTACTAGTAACGATAAGGTCTACTGAAATCTTGTAGCATCTGAAGGTGTCCTTGGATTGTGGGGAGAAAGAGCCCCAGGGTTGGAGAAACCCAAGAATTGGAAGGGAACTCAATGAAACAAGGCAGGGATTGGTGACAGCGAAAAATTGAGATAGAGGGACCTAAAAGGGAGCACTGAGAGACCACCCAGTGATGGCCAGCAGTTGCTGAAGGCATTCAAGGAGCTACCTGCAAGCATGACAAACCCACACTGGCCCATGGCAAGCTTCACCTCCTTCTCTTCCAGTAAATACATCGCCAGCTTGGATAAAGCCATATCGTTTCCGACGACATCTATGGACCTTGGGTGGGGAATGGATAAATAGAAGGGTCAAGAGAAACACACAAACAAAATCTCTCCATGTTGCAAAATCAGGGCAGTGTTCATAATCTCTTCCAGGATGTTCTCCAGGACTTGATTTGGGGTATGTGAGCCCAAGTATTTTACAAGTCTTGAATCACCCTTGTGTCTTTGTACCCTGAGGTCCGTGCAGAAATTCTCACTATTTCAGCAGAGGATGTTTCCTCAGTCATCATCTGTATTTCCCTTCTAATAGATTTTCTTTGCCCAGTGGATTTAATAAGAAAAGCAAAAAAAGTGAGGGGCCTTAAGACCTGGGGTTCACAGAGGTCCAGAAAAAAATCTGGAAAATAAATCACATTTTTTCTGCGAGAAAGCAGAGATACCCTCATATTTATAGATGACAATAGAGCATGTGCAGGAGTGGAATAATGAAGAGATGATGAATCGCTGTTGTTTTTCATCTAAACCCACATCACTTTAATGCAGCCGTTTATTCGCCCCTTTCATGTGAAGCTTTCATGGCATTCCACGTCTTGAAACGACAAGTATTTTGGGAGAAAGCTCTTTGTCTTTCATATCTGGCAGCTAGAATAACTTGAGAAATTATGGTAAGTGCCAATTAAAACAGCACCATAAGTCGCAGCTCCAAAAGAAAGGTTTGTTTCTTTTTTCTGAGCCCTGCTTCTGGAAGCTGCAGGGTGATAGTACATTGGATCCTGGTTGTAAGATTTATTTTTTTTTCCCCCACTGTTTTCCTCTAGATCTTCTTTTCAGTGAAATATAATGACTTCTGCAGAAACGTTTTCAAGGAAACAAGCTGCATCCAGCAGCAGCAAACCCTTTCCACACAAATCTGGAGTCACCATATTGCCTGGTGCTATACATTTTCAAGATCTGCTTTTTCTCGTCGTGACAGTCGGTACATCTGCCTTGGAAGAGAGAGGAATGCCAAGCATAACGAAAACGTCTGGTCCAATGGTTCGTGTTAAGATGCCCATCTGCTCCTCTGTCACTTGTACCTGTGTACAATCGCAGGCAGCAAGCGGGGCTGAGCCTGCACTGGTTTTATTTATTTTTTTTTTTCATGGGGATGTGGACCTTTCTGGCTGAGTGCAGTTTGTATAAATAGCAAAGCAGTGACCCGTCGGAGCTTTTTCTAGCTGGTGATTCCCCGATTAAGAGGGAGGCTGAAGGCTCAACCAGATCTCAGATTTCACTCTCCGAATGGCACATGCGAGTCTCAGTGCCTCCAACTCTTCCTGCTTCTTGCATGGGGATATGAGCTGTCATTAAAAGGAGGTAAAAACCTTCTCCCTGAAACAGGGGAATAAAAAAAAAAAAAATTAAAAAAA
>NW_010110660.1:0-15986 GCF_000699245.1 Pterocles gutturalis
ATTCTTTCGGGCACGGCTGCCAGGGATACCCGCCCAGTTGGGCGTTTGAAGTTCCCCTGTTGTGCTGAGCACACGAGCTGACACCAGTAACAGGTGCTGTCACCTGTTGGCACCTCTGGAGCAGGTGGTGCCCTCACACTCGTGGACATAGTTCTTGTGCAGCTGTTGTAGCACCGTGTGGGGGCTGAGGTACGGGGTGGCTGCCCTCCTGCTCGGCACAGGGACATTCTGTTCTGTAGCCAGACGTCAAGGAGGTAGAGAAGTTTTAATGCCCAAGTGCAACATCTGTGCTTGCTCGCAGGGATGAGCCAGCCTGGGTGTGCGTGGGGTTCTCTGTGGTACAGCACACACAGCTTTCATACACGGTGTCCTTCCCGTGAGCTGATGGACAGAGTGCTGACAGCGTGGGACAGCAATGGGTGCTGAGGTGATAGGGTCACCTTCGTCAGTAGGCGCTGCCTGTTAGAGAAGCTTTCCAAAGCATTCTGTCACCCCGTATGTCCCTATTGAGAAAAAAAAAAATCATATAATGATTTGCTAATAAAGCAAACAGTGGCAGCTTTTTGTCCCCAGTGAACTAAACTTGGGATCTGTAATACCGCTTTTGTAATTCATGGCACCAAGGCATATGGGTGTTTCTACAGATAAATATGAAATACAGCCGTGTTGACAGCTGTGTCTGTAAGTTGAGTCTGTTTTGGTGACCAGCCTGTGAGTGTGTCTTTTTGCCTGCTGCTGGCAGTTACAGATGTTATAGCTTACAATCAAACCTTATTGTGTCCAGCTCCAAATCGCTGCATGTGACAGTTCCCCCATTACAAGTCCACGAATTTCTTTTGCAAATCAGAAGGGCTTTTCATGCGGAAAGCTGATTTCTTCGTAGGGTAGAGTGGAGGACAACTAACTAGAAACTTGGGCCCTCTGAGGAAGGGGAGCAAGTGGCATTGCTGATGATTTTTTCTGGTAGTCTGCTCCCTGTCACACTTTCAGGAGAGCCTGTAGCACCCCCTTGCTTCCATCTCCTACGTGCACATTTCCTCCCCCCCAGGAAAGTGTTTATCCATGTGTGACTAGAAGTTAGGAGAGGGAACACCTACAGCGACCGCATGTAAGGTTAAGCCATGACTGAGATTGTTTCTGTTCCTCTGGTGGATTCTCATTTATGTGTGTGTGTTTATATATGTGTATTTCCCCATTTAATAAGCCAGTGGGCTTTGGGTGGGAAGTGTGCTTTGATAAAGACAAATATTTGTTTTCAGAACATCTGTAGTAGTTTTATTTAAATAAAAGTAAAAACCCACTCTTTAAATGGTATTTTGATATGTTTTCCAGTAAACTTGAGTTCTGGATTATGTCTACATGAAGCTTGATTCTAAGTCATTTATAATTTTCTAGTATAATAACCATATAAAATGGTTACCAAAAGTATTGTTGTATTTAGTGTTCATGAGCTATCTCTAGTTAACAAAAAACTCATTCTGATTCTTTGATACAACTATGAAAATAGTTCATAAATGCAGATTTCCTTTTTTGCTAATTTAAACCACGATTTAAGTAAAATTTTTAATTAAACTATTAATTTTTTTTAAGGGGACAATACACCTGTTCCGCAAATCACAGAGATCATTGGTTGGAAAGTTAACACATGAATTTAGGCTGGTTGCAGCAGATAGGAGGGTAAGTATTTCCTTTAAAAAATGAATAATAATAATAAGAAATACATTAACCATAAGTTAAAATGTATTAGTAACTCGAGTAAATTTTGAGATTTAATGTGTTCAGTAGAACTGCAAACTGAAGATGCACAGATTTTTTGGGGACCTAAATACCAGCACAAAGAAAAGAACCCACTAATATAAAGTTATATACGTTTGTCTTCAAAAGTCAGATGATGTGTGCTGTAATAAATGCAAATATTATACAGGGGTGATATTTTTTAATACCAAAAAGATATTTTAAGCAAGTTTGTCTTCAAAAGTCAGATGGTGTGTGCTGTAATAACTGCAAATATTATACAGGGGTGATTTTTTTTAATACCAAAAAGATATTTTAAGCATGATGCACAAGCGCTGTTCACAAACGAGTTCTAACACAATCTATGAAGTTAAAAATAGAATATGGGCCTGTTGTAAATTTTTGGGAGGGAGGAGAAGCCAGTTCTGCTTGCATGAGGAAGTACTGCAATATTGTTTTTTAAAACCAGATAGGTATTTTTTTGTCCTGTAAATTTTGGAAAATGTAAAATACATATTTATTCTCATCAACAGTCCTGGAAGATCTTGCTGTTTGGTGCTATCAATTTAATATGTATTGGCTTTCTGCTAATGTGGTGCAGCTCTACAAACAGCATAGGTAAGTGGCTCTCTTGTACTGAAACTACAATGGATTACCATGTGTTTCTTAGCTTGTGAAGTTCCAACATAGTAAAAAAGCACAGTTCAGCACATAATGGAGTTAGGTGGCTACACAGCCAGGTTTGGAAAGTGCTTCCTTTTGATTTGCCACAGTCAGTGTAGGGGTATTTCTTGCTGGCAAGTGTGGATGGGTGAAAGCCCTTCAAAGTTTGCAAGGTTTTCCCGACCTGCTGCCCATTTTGTTCCTGCAGTCCCCTGTTTAAGATTGCCAAAAAGTAGACTTTCAATCTGGTCCTCAAACCTATTCCTTATATAAATAGTACCGGTGACATATAGAGATCATCACTCGCAGCTGAATGAAGATGTTTGTAGTCCGGCAGAAGGCTTCTCCGATTCCAGAAATGCCCCTTTTCAATATTTTGTATATCTTCTACTTTTGTATAGGGGCTCCAAGATGCTTCCCATCATCTGTACTGAAAGTAGAATACCTTAGATTTTTAATTTGTGACACAGGTTTTCTTGCAGTTTCAAGATGGGACAGAGAAGCAAAACAAGTGAAAAATTCTGTTGAGCCTACTTTTCACTGCAGTAATGCACATAAGAGATCTCTTGCTTTGGTGGAGGATGTGTTACTTGAAGATCTCCCGGCTTTTCTTTATTTAAGTTCTTAGTCACAAGCTTAATACCTTTTGTATCTGGGCATTATTGCATGCTTTATTAGAATTAGGATTGCATAATAAACCTGTTTATGAAGTGAAATATATTGGTGTAGTTACCACTTTATAATTATATACACATGCAAAAGACAGGGAGACTTGCTCTATTAGCAGAGACAATTTATGTAGATAGACAATGGAAAAGAGCTTCACAAGAGTTAGAAGAACAGAAGTGATTTCTGCCTTGCAAAATTACATTAAGTTTTCATATTTGCTTTTTTTTTTTTACAGCTTTAACTGCGTACACATATTTGACAATCTTTGACCTTTTCAGGTGAGTTTTTTCCATTTAGTCTTGCAGTTCATTTGTGCCTGTCTTTGTATATTTCTATACATGTAAAATTTATTTACAGATATAAAATGTGCTATTTAGAGTCATCAGTGGTGAAACACTAACTGGTTTAAATATAATTTAAATGAGTATACAATTGTACATGACAATAAGTAGATGATGAGAAGCACCTTAGCTGTATTGAGAATTATTAGTAACAAATAAATTCAGTCATGGATCTCTGTGTGTAGACGCGTAAGAACATGAAGCAGAGTCTAGCATCAAACTGTTACCAGGTGGTTCATTTGGAACGTTTCCCTAATGCCACAGTCATTGGTTAGGAAGTATCCCTCAGTTTTAACTTCAGGAAACACGGAGTATATAATCCTATTTCTATTTCAAAATATTTCAAGAGCTAAATCCCATGCCCTCTTCCAGTAAGGTTATTAGATACTTGTAATATTTTTTCCTGTTTCCTAAGAAAATTATATTAGAAGTACTTTTAAGTATGAAAATTCGAATGCTTTTGATAATATTGTTAATACAGACATGAAAGATATTAAATTCTTATCTGAGATGCAGATTGATAGCAGAGTTTGAGAAATAAACTGCATTCAATGCATGGGTTTTTTAATGATTAACCTACATTATCTTCCTTGCTAGCTCACTAGCTTATAAAAAAAATATGGATCAGCAATCTGTAGAATCTGTTTTGCATTAGGCTGTTTCCTGGTGTAAGGAATTAGGCCGATTACCATTCCGCTAGAGTTATTTGCTGCTGGATTTATGGGAGCAGCTGGGACATCGTCATGCAGTCTGTTTTATTCCTAAGCACAACCTTTTCTGGATTCACTGGAGCCCTCATAGTGACAGTGATGGAGCTGTTGAGTTCATTATTAAAGACGTGGTTATATTCATTTGTTCGGTTCCGATGGTTGAAGTATTTGTAGATTATCCAGTTTGTAAAGGCTGCAGTTATTTATCATACTCTCTCTCTCTTTTCAGTTTGATAACATGTCTAATAAGCTACTGGGTAATGATGAAGAAACCCAGCCCAGTCTATTCATTTGGGTGAGTACTCCTAACAAGGTCTGGTGTTTGGTAATCCAGCATTTGATACGTTACTGACTGTCATTGCCTGTATCCTCTGCAGCCATGACTAACAGTCTGTGTGTGAAAGAGCCTAAAACTGATGCTGTAAAGAACAGTTACAGAAGAGAGGAGAGGAGAGGCGAGGGAGAGGAAAAATAATTAAGAAATGCTTAATTTTAAGCTGTTTGTGATGAGTGGAATATCAGCTTAAAAGACATTGAAAATAATGCCTGTTCCATAAAACTTCCAGTTTTTTCCCTTCTGTCTACTCTTGAAAGAATTGGAAATAGTAGGTCTATCCGGCTGGTCCCTGCACAGACCAGAATGCATTTGATGCGTTGTTTTATGTTCAGTGTTTCTAAACTTAATTCTCAAATTTCAGGTTTGAAAGGTTTGAAGTTTTAGCAGTATTTGCATCTACAGTCCTGGCACAGCTTGGTGCTCTTTTTATACTGAAAGAAAGGTAGGGATATATACTATTTTCTTCATTTTTTTGTTACGTACAAAGACATTCCAGAATGAGCAAAAGCATATGCATTCTACAAATGCTATCTGTAGAGGGATATTATAGAAAAAACTTAAGATTTTTAAAAATATTGCTAAACCTTACTGCTCACTTACATTGATTACAGTACATGTAGGCTTTAGGTGAAATGATAAGAATTGATAAAAGTAATTAAATAGCTTTCAAGGAAAAGACTCATTGCTCTTAAGAATCGTATTTTCTAAAAAGTTAGGTATCTCATTTAATGCATTTCCCCATGCATCTTGGCTTTTTAAGTTCATTCATTGATTTTTTTTGTTTTTTTTTTAACTTCAGTCACTTCGTGAAGTAAAGCTACTTCCTAACATGTTAAGGATCTGAATGTTTAAACTATCAACTTCATCAGTCCCTACAGAATTTACTCATGTATTAATTTTACATACCATCTACATTTGGAAGCATTTGTATTTCAGATTAGCCTAAAAACTTGTTTCAGTCTTTAAAAATGAAGAGGCTTTTGTTAACATCTGGATTTTCAAACTGGGGCAGCATACCTTCCATTTTTCTGTTCATGGGCCCTATTTTCTCTGTAAAGGGCTATGTTAACAACTTAGCAATTTTATACAAGTTGATCTGTTGTACTGACAATACACTGGAATAAATTCTAATAGTGGCGCACTGTCAAAGCCTCCAAGTTTTCAAACATCAATTTTGGGAAATTCCTAAAACTTATTAGAGGTTTTTCTGTTACAGCTGAAGCTTATTTCTCATTTTACTGGTGCGTAAAAGAAGATTTGTATCTCCACCACAGTATCCCACATCTAATTTATTTGGCCTTGCCTAGTGAGAGGCTGTGAGTCAGGGATTTTCAGACTTAGTTTGTTGTGGTTACCAACAGTGGTGGTGGCAGTAGCAGTATTTTTTGGCATGTTCATTTACAAGCATCTTTTTATTGTGTAGGCAGCATTCATCGCAGCTAGCACCTGTGTTGCACAGTTTGGAAATAATTGGAAAATCTAAGTGACACCCTGCTTCTTTTCAATGTTAAATGCTTTAATCACTTACAAGAATTGCTGTGCTTATTTAAGCAATTAAATTTTTTTTGCAGTACTGTATCTGTCAGCTTTTGTTTATGAATGGCAGCTAATTCTTCAGAACTGAAAAAATACATTTCAGGTATCGAGGTTTTATTGTATGGATATAACTCAAATTTTCAATTATTTTTGTAGTGCAGAGCGGTTTCTGGAACAGCCTGAGATACACACGTAAGAAATTATTTTGACATGTAAAATGATAGTTTTTTCAGTGGCCCTTTGTGTTGCTAATTCTTGATCTAGCATGTGTTAATTATGCAAGTACATTCAACACCGAATTGATTTTGGTACCTTGACATTTGTTCTCCTAGGAAAGGGTAGGGACATAAGGCGTAATTCCATAGGAAACTGGGCTTTTTTTAGTTTACTGCTGAGTATTTATATCTTCAAAGGACAGATATGTATCTGTGTCCCTATATACAATTAGTTAAGAACTATTACTCAACATTGTGTACACCTTAGAGTTATAAGGCTAATATACAATGTTCGGGGATCTTATATAACCCTTAAAATGATAATACGCTGCTGGTTATTAGGCATTACACTAATTCATCTTATGCTTGTTTTCAGTCTCAATGAAAGATACCAAGCAAAGTATTTTGATATTGTTATTGCTAATTACAGCTTGATTTAATGTTTAGTGACAATGTGAAATTAAGATGCTTTGTTTTTTTTTTTTTTCCCTAGGGGTAGACTGCTGGTTGGTACTTTCGTGGCTCTCTTTTTCAACTTATTTACAATGCTTTCCATTAGGAATAAGCCTTTTGCTTATGTCTCTGAAGGTATGTGATAAATTAATCTATAGCAAGAATTGGGAAAACATTTTAAAGTTCCTTTTTTTATCGAGGTATAACTTGTAACTTTCTTAGCTAGCAGTTAGATATTACTATTAACTCCAGTAATGTAACTTCATGCAGTTTAGAATTGTGATCTGAATTTCAACTCTAGTTTGCTTATAGGGCTCTTTGAGTAGCATGTAGTCATTAACATGATAAACTGAGCATAATTTCAGTGCTGAACTACCCTTTATTTTCCATCTTTTGGATTCAACCAGTGAAGGTTGTCTGACAGATGTGAGAACTTTGAAGACATTTTATGGATATATTAGATGGATTAAAAATAAATTAATGTAATAATTATTCTTAATAGCCCTTTTACCTGAGACTTTTTTCCTATGAAGTAGGCTCACAGTCATTATCAGTAATTTGGGAGACCGTTGAGCATTGTGAAAACTAGTAAATTATGAGAAGCTGTCCTTTTTTTCATGGTTTTCCATGTATTTTGCCATAAATAATGCTTCATTTCAGTAAATATAGTTTTGCTTAAATTGTTTATAGTTATATATTATACCATATATTATATAAAAGATAATTATGATGGTTATAGTCTGCAATTATGGTTGTATTTCATCAGTTCTGATTGTTATGAGAGACGGGCATTTTAATCACTGCCTGCAAAAGTTGGACTTCTTTTTCAAGTGATGGTTAATCTGTTGAGATACATTTATTCATTCACAGTATATTGGGTTCTTCCCTTAAAATAAAGATTTAAGTGTACTTTAAAATGAATTCCTTTACTCGTAGTAATTTTATTACCTTCTTTCTTGTGCAGCTGCCAGCACAAGTTGGCTTCAGGAGCATGTTGCAGATCTTAGTAGAAGGTAAAGCTTCATAATGTTTTTCAAAATTGTTAGCTTCTGTAAGACAGAAGGGCCTTTGCAGTCCTCAGAGACAGTATTTGCTATGATTGCAAGGTGTATTTGAAGTCATATGTTGAAATAGTGGGTGTAACGCTTTTGGGTTTTGAAGTAATGATGAACAGCTAGCTGAGAAATGCTTTTTCTGGGTTTTTTACAGTATTTGTGGAATCATCCCAGGATTGAGTAGCATCTTCCTACCACGAATGAACCCTTTCGTCTTGATTGATATTGCTGGAGCTCTGGCTCTTTGCATTACATATCTGCTCATTGAAATCAAGTACGTACAGTTGTTTAAAAAAAGTAACTCTCTTTGTATCCAGTCTATACGAAGTATCTGTATTTTGTATGAATGGGATTGTATTCATCTTTTTTCAAAGATGTATAGTTCAAATGGGATTAGTATGTGTAATATTTTGCATTTTTTTACATAAAAGGAATGATCTCATCAAAAGCTGTATTTTATATGAATGGGATTGCAACGCCATGAATGTATTTGTCTTTTTTCAAAGATGTATGGTTCAAATGGGATTAGTATGTGTAATATTTTGTAAGTTTAGCTAATTTTAAAGCATGAAAAAGAATCAAAATTGTTATACCTTTCAAAAATGCAAATACCTGTTTTTCTTTAAAACTGCTCTTTCTCTCTAGCAATTATTTTGCTGTAGGTAGCTAATTTAAAAGCATGAAAAAGAATCAAAAGAAAATTGTTATACCTTTTCAAAAATGCAAATACCTGTTTTCTTTAAAACTGTTCTTTCTCTCTAGCAATTATTTTGCTGTAGACACAGCCTCTGCTATAGCGATTGCTTTGATGACATTTGGTACCATGTATCCCATGAGTGTCTACAGTGGGAAAGTACTACTCCAGGTAAGGCAGTGTCAGAAACCAAGGCTTCTTGTAGTTTCAGTTTCGTTAAATGTCCTTATGTTTTTTAAAAACATAAAATCTGTTTTAAGCATTTGAATAGAAAGTGTACCAAGGGAAATTTGTGATGTGCTAGAAGAATTTTAAGGGCAGTAGAAATGTGCATTATGAAGTCATAAGAATTTATTGTTTAATGCCACTGGTCTCTTGTGTAGGTAGGTCAGACTTAAAGGCTCTCTTACTTAAACAGGACCAGTTACTCTTTATTATAACTTTTTTCTTCTCTTTTTTTTTTTTTCTTTCTTTTTCTTAAAGACAACCCCACCTCATGTGATTGGCCAGTTAGATAAACTTCTTAGAGAGGTAAGTTAGTTTATAATACGTAACACAGTGTGCAGAGCTAACGTTGAATAAGCATTCAGGAATAGGAAGAGGTTTTGTGAGTAGTCCAAGAAGATTGCTAAAGAACTGGTTTTTTAATATTATTTTTTAGCACATGTAGAAAATATGTATCTTACTATCTAAGATTCTAAGATGAATGCTGTCATTCAGAAACCTGGAACAAATCTGTTAAAGTAGTGTGGGCTATTTTTTGTATTAAATAAATTTGAGCTATTGTTGAAGTGGTTTACAAACATGAGTGGGGGGAGGAAAAGGAGTACAGGCAGCTGTTGACTCAAGTTGAGAAAATATTGCTATTTGGCAGGAGTTCTTGAAAGGAGTTACTTAAATCCACTTTTTTGATGGATTTGGATATTTAGGAGTAGCAAAAGTACAGCAGGTAAGTATTAGTGGCATCATTAACAGGTATCATCCATTCTGTGTATGGAAGCTTTTATTTCACTACTGAAAATGCTGTATTCTTGAGCTATGTGTAAAAGTACATTCCTAAAAAGATTTGAATTGTTATTTCTAATTTATTTTCATATTTCTGGATGTTTGTGTAAAATTAGGTTTCAACTTTGGATGGTGTCTTGGAAGTTCGAAATGAGCATTTCTGGACATTAGGTTTTGGCACTTTGGTAAGTTATGTCTTCATTGTCTTTTTAGCCTTGGAAAAGGAGTTGTCAGTTACTACTTTAATTTTCTTATTTAAATAAAGTGAGATATTTCTTCTAAGATCTTAAATATGGCAAAATTTGATTAAGTCAGTACTCAGTCCTTGTGATTTATTGCAAAACTTCTCTTCCCCTGTCCTTTATGTTTTTTTCAAAATATTGGTTAATATTATTAATGTACATTGCAGCTCTGGATTGAGCTTTGCACTTTGCAACTGTAGAATTTATTTTGTATTTTGTCAGTGAAGAAAATCCCAAACAATAGTAAAGACATTTTTCAAATGGTATATTAGTGTAAATTATTTCAGAGGGGAGAAAAGAAAACTAAACCTTTAGGTACCAAAGGTCTCCAGTAGAATCGTGTTTCCAGAATTTCTGGGGGAGGGACTGGAAAAAAAACAACTATAGTTGTGCACTGATTCTCTATAAGCTGAAAGAAATGAAGGGGGTTTTTATGATATAGAATGATCACACAGAACTCAGTTATTCCTAAGTTGATGCAGGTATGTTGTGACAACTGGAAAATTAAGACTCTCTACTTCTGAACTCTTCCAGTATGCTACCCCTCTTAAAAAAAGGAAAAGGCAGCAGCTCTGACTTGCTGATGTGAAAATAGCTTTCAGTTTACTATTCGCCACCCAAAATAGCATTGTTGGATTGATCACAGATATTTACAAAACCTTTGTATGCATATTTACCTATTGGCATCTTCCAGATTGTAGCAGAAACTTCCTGAGACCTGGGTATGTTTTCAGCTGCACCATCTGATATAAAAATGGCTTAGATAGCACAATCTGTGAACTGTGTTCTTTATTAAATATGAACTGAAAAAGCATGTGAGGAGTTCTGGTTTGTGTCCTGTTCTCTTCTGCAGCAGTAGTTCGAGGTAAATGAGATGGTGTCACTGAGAGGAAGGCAGGGGCAGCCCACAGTTATGTGCACATCCAGGAGAAACTAGTCTGAGTTCCACAAGGGACATGGCTTCTGTTCTTGCTAATGGTCCCGATCTGAGCCTGTCTGCTGTGTGTGTTGTCCTCTTGCCTGCTCCAGCAGCACAGTGATGACACTTTTTCCTAAATTTGGCATATGAAGTTTTTCTGCGCTTTATTATTCTTTTGGACCGCTTTTTTTTTCTCAGCTGTTGCCTTACTTTTCCTGCCATCACATGTTGTATTTTATAGTTTGGTTTTAAAACTCAGTTTTCCTAAATTATGATCTTGATGTGTTCATAAGAGATGAGCGCTTTAGGAAAGATCAAAATGTATCCTCATTATGGAATTATTTAATAACTTTCTCAATTTAGTCAGTAGTCTCTACTGCGAAAGGTCTTTGCATAATTCTCTGCAGGATAACTTGCCTCTTCTTGAAAGCATATGGAGAATCTTTATGGAAGTAACTGTTAACAGCCAACTTATTTTTATCACTTTCTAGGCTGGATCAGTACATGTCCGAATTCGGAGAGATGCAAATGAACAAATGGTACTTGCCCATGTCACAAACAGATTATACACATTGGTCTCTACCTTGACTGTTCAGATTTTCAAAGATGACTGGATCAGACCTACCTTATCATCTGTGCCTATTGCAAACAACATTCTGAACCTTTCGGATCATCATGTTATTCCAATGCCGCCTTTGAAAGCTGCTGATAATTTGAACCCTGTGACATCCACTCCGGCCAAGCCCAGCAGCCCACCGCCAGAATTTTCTTTTAATACACCAGGCAAAAATGTGAATCCAGTCATCCTCTTAAACACTCAGACAAGACCCTATGGATTGGGCTTTAATCATGGATCCGTGCCCTACAGCAGTGTACTCAGTCAAGGATTTGGAATACCAGGAATGGGAGCAACGCAAGGATTCAGAACTGGTTTTACAGATGTCCCAAGCAGATATGGAACAAACGCTCGTGGTCAACCCCGACCATAATAAACACCATTATTTATTGTACTTAAGGGTATTGACTTAATTCTTTTATTACCCAATTTTTATAAACATTTGGAATGTCAGATCATTCTAAATGGCTGGGAACAAGTGCATTGTTCATATTCATGAAATGGTTAAATTACAGATTTTTTCTTTGCATCAGCAGTAGCCTGTGTAATACCACAAATATTTTCTAGACTTATGATACTTTACAGGTAGTTTTTATAGAGTGTCTATTTCTGTTCAGCTTTTTATTCACTTTTCTTTATTTTCCCAAGAATGTATTGAGATATAGCACAACTCCATAAGAGAGTAAAATTGTGACCAGGTAGTATTTTTTGTCTAATGAGAATTGCTTACTGAATGCTGAATAGCTGAGAATAGAAAATTGCAGAAATACAGGTCCCAGTTTTGAGAGATGTTTTCATTGCTGTATTAAGCCATCTTTTGACAAAGTCACAATTAGTTTTTGGTTGCAGAACTCCATCAGTATTCATACTGTGGCCATTGTGAAGACAATCTGGCATTTCAGATTCTAAGTAGTTTTGTGAGCCCATGTTTTTACATTTTTATTGATGCTTTTATAGAAATTCAGATGGTTCAGCAACCGTTTTCTAGTTGTAAGTATTCCATATTCATCTCTGATATTTCTTCCTTTTTGGTTTAACTGCAAAATTATTGAGCAATATACTGGGAAATAAAATATTTCAAACTTAAGATTTTACAGGCACCTCTTTTTTATGATTAACCCTACTGAAGACACAGAGCAGATGGCTGTATTGTTTTTGAAGCCAGTATTTAATTTTTGACTATGGAACGTATTCTGGGATTCAATTGTGACTTTGTATTTTTCCTCTTTGTATTTTTTCTGTGGTTTCAGGGGGAAAAGCATCTATTTATATTCCTGGTTTATGGCCAGAGAACAGGTCAGTGATCACTGACATTTCTTAGTCATTGCTAGAGTGCTTAACCTTTGGGGCATGCTCGGAACAAGACTGCCTAAGTTGTCTCTGCTTTTGCATTATTGTCCTAGCGTACATCTAGAAGGCTGTATTTCTTCAGGGCCTTCCTCAGAGAGCTCTTCCCTCTGACTGCTGTCTTTACTGCTCTGATAACAGGGAAAGGCCTTTTAGAAATACTTTATCATTTTTTTTTCTCTTCTCCTGTGCAGTATGTATCTTAATTCGCTAGCCGATACCTCCTCTGGTCTCTGCTTTTGCATTATTGTCCTAGCGTACATCTAGAAGGCTGTATTTCTTCAGGGCCTTCCTCAGAGAGCTCTTCCCTCTGACTGCTGTCTTTACTGCTCTGATAACAGGGAAAGGCCTTTTAGAAATACTTTATCATTTTTTTTTCTCTTCTCCTGTGCAGTATGTATCTTAATTCGCTAGCCGATACCTCCTCTGCACTTCCTTCTGCATCTCTTGGCTGTTGAGGAATGGGTTGCCCATTCCTGTTGTTTCACTTGCAACTCAGGGTGCTATGTATTAGCTTCCACCTTGTTAATCTGTACACTGAGTAAGTTTCTCCATTTGTCCAAGGTGGTTATATGGAGCTGTAGTATCTCAGGGACTCCAAAGATATTATTAATATGTTACCTGAAGATAATGGGTTTGATAGCAAAAACCGTCCTCTTGTAGAACTGAGTTGAGAAAACAGCCTTCATTTGCATTTTAAAGATCTGTGGCCTCTTCACACTGGCTGAGGATTTATTTTTCTGCAAAAGGACATTGCTTTCCTCTTTTTTTTTTTTTTTTTTTATCCTATCCACTACCTATGTTTCTTGCTCCAATGCATGGAGGAGGGTGTCACTCTTGCAAACAAGGCAAGGTGACCTTCTGCATGATGGTGTCTTGCCAGGATGTTTTAGGCTGAGGGTAGTGTCCAGACTACCACTGATGTACAGTCGATGTAAGCTACAAGTAGGGAATCTAGTTCTGTACTTCTGCAGCAAGAGTAACAGATTCATTGCTGTGGTAGAAAATGTAATGACCTGGAAAACTCGCATTTAAAGATTACAATGAACTTGTAAAGATTGGCTGTGTTTCTATTGGGTCAGTATTAGCTCAGTAATCACCTTTGTTTCATTACTCTGTCTTTATGTGTAGTCTGTGACACCTGCCGTTGCTGCACAGAAATTCACCGAAGTACAGAAAACTTGAACAGATTCTCTGTATCTCTTGGGTGCTGAGCTAGACTGCAGCCCCTACAGCATCTGCATCACCTTCGAGCCAGCAGAATGTTTACAATATACAACACTCGTGTGGCCTCTCTGAGAATTGTTCCTTACTCCAGTTTCATAACGGAACACTTGCCCTTTTCCTGACATTTAAAATACATTGTATTATATTGATTGCATGTCTCTTCGTTTTTAGTAGAAAATTAAAGCTCCATTTTATTAAAAAATGAAGCTGATCTTTGATTTAAAATGAGAAAGGAGAATGAGAATCCTAGAATTCTGAGTGCAATATAATCACTTTAACAAAATTATTTTTTGAGTGATTGTTTACAATATATATCACATGTGCAGATGATAAAGATTCTTCTAGAGATTAGAACAGCTTTTTAGCTGCTTTATTGTTATGAATATATTAATATTTGTTAAATCAGCACAGAGTAAAATGTCTCCTTTTATATGAAGAAAATAAAGTCAGTGTCATCCTTAAATGACAAGGAAAAAGTGGTAATTTGTGTACAAGATTTTCTAGTTATCTTTTTATATATATTGATTGTTTAAGTGATGCTCTTGGGTGATACCTCATTCTCAACGAGCAGACGCGTGAAACTTCAGAACTGTTTTGCTGGGTCTGCTACAAATGTAGGCTGGGTCCTTGTAATAATTTGACAGAAAGCATTTTTACTGCATTTTGTCTTTTCTAATTGTATTTTGGTGTTAGGTGGTCACAATCTAGAAGTTTATTTGAAATATGCTGAATAAGAATTACTAATTTATATCGTCGACATTCCTAGTGATAGGAATGCTGCCCCAGCTAGAGAACAAGAGAGGACTGGCACTCTGGTATCATTTCTGTCTGCCAGAGGACTTGGCATTATTACTCCCTTAACTTGTTCCAGCGGTGATTGCACGGGATCACTTCACCTGCATCAAGCTTTAGAGAATTTGAGGGGCATGTAGCATTACTTAGGCTTAAGATTCTTGTGAAAAACTGCATGAAAGGAGCTGGAGCGCCTACTACAGTACAAACAACTAATGTCATATGGGGATTTTTTGCAGCTTTACCTATTGAGTAATGACTCTTGAGTTCATTCTGTTCTGCATTCTCTTCACCCAGGTAATAACTGCGTACGCCTTTGGGAAGATTCTGACAAGCCAGTGACAGCCTCTTGTGGGTGAAAAACTGCCTTGTCCTGGCATGAAAGGAGCTGGAGTGCCTACTACAGTACAAACAATTAATGTCATATGGGATTTTTTGCAGCTTTACCTATTGAGTAATGACTCTTGAGTTCATTCTGTTCTGCATTCTCTTCACCCAGGTAATAACTGCGTACGCCTTTGGGAAGATTCTGACAAGCCAGTGACAGCCTCTTGTGGGTGGTAGATTGATGATTTTTTTTTTTTTTTCCCCTTCCCCTTGACTGAGATGTGACAAATCCTATTCAAGGAGAGAACCTGCAGCAATTCTGCAGATTTATGTAATTATCAGAT
The DNA here is from genome assembly GCF_000699245.1 of Pterocles gutturalis. Lineage (NCBI taxonomy): Eukaryota > Metazoa > Chordata > Aves > Pterocliformes > Pteroclidae > Pterocles > Pterocles gutturalis. The sequence continues at coordinate 15,227 of NW_010110660.1, forward strand.
TAGTCCCTCAGTTGATTTCTGTCCCCTGCTGCCACCATCCAGCAGGGACAGAGAAACAATCCAGGAACAGGTTCTTGTACATAAAGCCTGTCTCTGAATTCTGAAGTGATTATCTGCACTCTGCACGTCCAGATCCTACAGATCTGGATACTTCATGCTATTCAGTGTTGAAACTGAGGGTGGAAGAGATACCAGTCCTGGTCTTTTCACTTGTATTTGTTGTTTTCTGGGTATTTTATCAAACAGCTAGACTTTCTCCTACCTGCTTGTTCGCTTCTGCCTTAGTAGCAGTGACAACCCACCTTGTACCATGTCTTTGCTTTCCTGACTGCTTCAGGTTCTTGTGCTTTTGGGAGGTTGGATTCTTGGATTCATGTGGTTACTGGGCTGATGTAAATTTTTATTTTTTAAATGAATGATGGATCGTATCACCTGTATCCCATTTCTTTGAACTGAGTAAACGTAAGAGAACAGCATGCTCAGGCAGTGAGAAGTTGGTGACAAAATTGACATGCCAGAGATTTAGTGTACTACATGGTTAAATTATGGTTTCAATGAACTTAGAGGCTTTAAAAAATCAGGCTTTTCCCAGTTATAACAACCCTCTGATCCCATGTTTCATAATAAAGCCTATTTTAAGTTAATTTACAAATTGCTGAAGAAGCAGAGTAGCAGTGCACGCTGCGAATGTGTACTGCTTTTTTCAGAGCACCTGCAAAGTACGAAGTACCACAAGAATTCACCTGTAAAAGCAAAACTA
>NW_010110661.1:0-306 GCF_000699245.1 Pterocles gutturalis
ATGCTCTGGGACAACCCTTGCTTGGGCCATACGCTGCCCCGAGATTGTGGTCACCTGGCAGTATGAGGTGCCGCCAGAGAAGGGCCCGCTCCCAGGGCAGCCACCGCTGCTCGCGCCTCAGGTGCCAGCAGGAGATAGCAGTGTTTTATTTGGAGAGCTTCGGCCTCTCCAGCTCCAGCTGCTCTCTCACAAGTGTGGCCATGGCCCCCCTGGCGCCTGGTGGGAGCTGACAGATGTTTACCCAGGTGCCATGGCCGCGTGCTGGGTTAGGGCAGCGGCATCCCCAGCTGGAGGCTGCAGCCAGAG
>NW_010110661.1:336-543 GCF_000699245.1 Pterocles gutturalis
AGCGCCTTCATTGTAAATGGAGGGGAAGCAATGAGGGGATGTGGGCACTCGCCTCCCCGTACAGAGGGCTTGCTGCAGGATTCAAAGCCTACCACTCCTCTTCTTTGTGCCTCAGTTTCTCCATCGGCGCGATGACAATGGTGATTAACTACCTTTTTAGGGCTCCTCTTGTAATAAATGTATAAGAAGAATGTTTGTATAAGCCAA
>NW_010110661.1:818-6953 GCF_000699245.1 Pterocles gutturalis
GTGGAGCTTAGTGTCTCAATTTGTCTATAACAAATTTGGTGCCGTGACTCGGATCCAGACAGCTGACTCGGAATTCAACTCTGGGAGGGCGCCCCATCTCCGGATGGTCCCAGAGAGAATTCCGATCTAGCTCACCTGGATTTTCCGAACAAAGATAGGAAAGCAAAAGGGATACGGGGTGTGGGATTGGACTCCCCGGTAACACCCCAAGACAGCTGTTCCCCGTAATATTTGTGCACGAAGACCGAATGAAGACTCTGGACTGAATGAGTATACTGCGATACCGTTCGGTTGGGGATTGGGTACCTGGGGTGCGAGTGACTGAGATGTCCACTGGACTTAGTAGTCCACCGGGCGAAGCGAGTATGGACCTCCTTGTAGTGCGGTTCCCATTGTCCGCGAGGGCGTGGGCCACGAACGGAGGGAAGCGAGTGAATTTTGTGTGAAAGAAGGCACTCTCGGAAGATGGGCCAGAAGAAGAGTAAGGCTTCTGGTTCCATGCAGGAGATACGGGGTGGGGGTGGGCTCCCCAAGATACCCCAAGACAGCCCGTTAGGTCTGATGATTCATTATTGGGATAGTTCCCCCTCCCGAAGGGAGAAATGTAGAGAAAAGATGGTCCGTTACTGTATGGAAGTATGGGGAGGGAAGGAGATAAGAAAGGGTTTATATTGGCCCATTTATGGATCCTTTGAGGATTGGAGATGTCGACAGTTAAGTATATATGTAAATGATAAACAACCATTTAATAAGGAAGAGAGCGAATATGCCTTCTTGTGGGTCCTGAGTACAGCTCGGACTGCAAATCTATTTCCGTTAAAGGAGAAAAATAATAATAATTAAAAAAAAAGGATAGGGATGAAACCCCAGCTTCTCCTCCGCCTTATGTACCACCTTCCCAACCACCCCAAGATCCAGGGCAGAATTTCTCCCCCTCAGCCCCCCCTGAATGTCCATTGATGAAAGAACCCGAGTCTGACAAGGAAACAATTTCTTCTCCTCCTCCCCGAAGAGTAACTAGAAGCCAGACTCGAGGAAGGAGGGGGGAAAACCTGTTATACCCATTAAGAGAGACAGCGATGGGAGGACCCCAACCCGGAGTTGGATTTGTATCTGTGCCCCTTAGCTCCGGGGATGTGAGGGAATTTGAAAAGGAAATGGGAAGCTTATTAGAGGACCAATTAGGGGTAGCTGAACGTTTCGATCAGTTCCTCGGCCCTAATATTTACACTTGGGAGGAGATGGACTCCATTCTGAGGATTCTGTTTACGAGCGAGGAGCGGGGAATGATCAGAATGGCAGGCATGAGGCATTGGGACCAGAGATATCAACAGGGTCCTACCGGAGATCAAAAGTGGCCCTTACTACGGCCTAATTGGGACAACCAGAATCCAGCGCATAGAACCAATATGATAGATCTCCGAGATATGATAGTTCAAGGAATCAGAGACTGTGTACCTAGAGGACAAAACATTAACAAAGCCTTTAATGAACAACAAAAGAAGGGTGAGACCCCCACCGAGTGGTTAGAAAGATTAAGAAAAGGCTTGCAGTTATATTCAGGTCTGGACCCTGATAGCCCGTTGGGGTAGGCCTTGCTTAAAACCCACTTTGTGGACAAATCATGGACGGATATAAGAAAGAAATTAGAGAAGCTAGAGAGCTGGCAAGATCGAGATTTAGCCGAATTGCTATGAGAAGTACAAAAAGTGTACGTAAGGAGAGAAGAGGAGAGCCAGAAAAAGCAAGCTAGGATCTTGGTAACTGCTGTTAGAGAAGGGCAACCATGGGATCGGGGATGAGAGAACTCCCGAAAGGGACCAACAGAACTGGGAAATAGGAGATCGAACCCACGAGACATAGAATGTTTCTATTGTCACAAGAAGGGACACATAAAAAGGAACTGCCGAAAAAGAATGCAGGACGAGGAAGTTTTTAAGGAAGACTAGGGGGGTCAGGGGCTCTATTTTCTGGGGACTGCTAAGGTTAATGAGCACTTGATAAAATTAAAATTGGGTCCCCAGCATGAAGTGTTCGAGTTCCTGGTGGACTCGGGCGCAGAAAGATTGACCATTCAGCGATTGCCCTCCGGGTGCGTGCAATCAAAGGAAAAGCTCCAAGTAATTGGTGCAAAAGGAGAGCCTTTTAAGGTCCCTTTAGTAAGAAATGTGACAATAGAAACCCCAAATAAATATGGAATTGGAACATTTTTGCTTGTCCCAGAAGCAGAGTATAACCTTTTAGGACGAGACTTAATGGTAGAATTAGGAATCAATTTAGAAGTAGATCAGGAAAAATTAAAAGTAAGATTGTGTGTGCTGACTGCCGAGGATGAAGCAAAAATCAACCCAGAAACCTGGTGCAACCCAGGATCAGTGGGAAGGTTAAATATCAAACCTATCACGGTCACCATTAAGGATCCTGATCAACCAATTCAAGTAAAACAGTACCCCATCTCCAAGGAAGGAAGAGAAGGGTTGCAGCCAGTAATTCAGAGACTATTAGCACAAGGTCTTTTAGAACCCTGCATGTCCCCACGTAACACCCCCATACTGCCTGTAAAAAAGGCAGACGGGTCTTATCGCCTAGTGCAAGATTTCAGGGCTGTAAACAAACAAACCATTACCCGGTTCCCGGTGGCAGCCAATCCGCACACTATACTAAATCAATTAAGTCCCGATTATAAATGGTATAGCGTTATAGATTTGAAAGATGCCTTCTGGGCTTGCCCCTTAGATGAAAAGTGTAGGGACTATTTTGCTTTCGAATGGGAAGACCCGAAAACACACAGAAAACAACAACTACGGTGGACTGTTTTGCCTCAGGGATTTACAGAATCCCCAAATTTGTTTGGACAAGCATTAGAACAATTACTGGAATCCTATGAATTGAGTAAAGGGCTAGTTTTAATACAGTATGTGGATGATTTATTGATAGCTGGAGAAAGTCAGGAGGAAGTAAGGGGGGAAAGTATTAAATTGTTGACCTTTTTAGGCCTCAAGGGATTAAAAGTTTCTAAATCCAAATTACAGTTTACCGAAGAAGAGGTCAGATATTTGGGGCACTGGCTCATAAAAAGATACAAGAAATTAGACCCTGAAAGAGTAAAAGGAATTTTGTCTGTAACAGCTCCCACTAATAAGAGGCAGACAAGGCAGATGTTAGGACTGTTGGGATATTGCCGGCAGTGGATAGAAAACTATAGCAGTAAAGTGAAATTTTTATATGAAAAATTAACTAAGAACGGGCTGGTAAAATGGACCCCCGAAGATGAGAAACGCTGGGAGAAAATAGAGATCTGACAGAAGCGCCCGTCCTCAGTGTACCCGATATCCATAAACCTTTCCAGCTGTTTATTAACGTGGATAGCAGGACAGCCTACGGGGTCCTAACTCAGGGATGGGCAGGACAGAGAAAACCTGTAGGATATTATTCAAAAATCCTGGATCCGGTAAGCCGTGGGTGGCCCACATGCTTGCAGGCAATTGTAGCTACAGCATTATTAGTAGAAGTGGTCAGAAAAGTAACTTTGGGAAGTGAATTGAAAGTATATACTCCACATAATATCTGAGGAGTACTGCAACAACGAGCTGATAAATGGCTTACAGACAGCCGATTATTAAAATATGAATGGATTTTGATCAATTCCCCTAAATTAGAATTAGAAACTACATCACTTCAGAACCCAGCTCAGTTTTTATATGGGGAAGCCGAGGAAAACCTGTGATTGTCTCCAATTTATAAACCTGCAAACTAAGATAAGGGAAGATTTAGAAGAAGAAGAGCTGGATGAGGGAGAGAAGTTATTTATAGATAGATCCTCACGGGTAGTTGAGGGGCAGTGGAAATCTGGGTATGCTATAATAGATGGATACACCTTTCAGGTAAAGGAGTCAGGACCATTGAATAAAGCATGGTCAGCACAGGCTTGTGAATTATATGCTATGCTGAGAGCATTATAGCTCCTAAAGAATAAAATCGGAACTATTTATACACACTCAAAATACGCCTTTGGAGTGATACACACCTTTGGAAAGATCTGGGAAGAAAGAGGCCTAATCAATACCCAGGGGAAGGGATTGGTCCATGAAAAATTAATTCTGGAAGTTTTGAAGGCCTTGAGAGGGCCAATAAGGATAGCCATAGCCCACGTAAAAGGGCATCAGAAGGGGCTAACACCAGTTATAAGGGGAAACAACTTAGCTGATGCAGAGGCGAAACGGGCATCATTGTTAGTAGTCCAAACTTTAGAAGAGGAATCTGAGCCTGAAAAATTAAGAACTGATAAAACTTTCACCCTCCAGGAACTGGACAAGTTAAAACAAATTGGTGCAAAAAGAGATGGTGATAAGTGGCTATTACCAGACGGTAGGGAAATTCTCCCAAAGGGATTAGCTTGGGGACTATTGAACAAGTTACACCACAAAACCCATTGGGGAATCCAGGCTTTAGTGGATCAATTTGAAATAAATTATGCTTGCATCAGGATATATGGACTGGCCAAAAGAATCCTGGAAGGATGTTTAACCTGTCATAAAGTGAATAAACGACAGCTTAGAGAAAAAGTTCAAGGAGGTCGTGAATTGGCCAAAAGACCCTTTGAGAAAATACAGGTGGATTTCACCGAATTGCGAAGAGTCGGGAGATATCAGTATCTATTAGTCTTGGTTGATCACCTTACGCACTTTGTAGAAGCTTTTCCAGTGGTGAAAGCTACTGCAAAGACAGTTATTAAGATCCTCTTGGAAGAAATTATTCCAAGATATGGAACAATTGCAGTAATTGACTCGGACCGAGGCCCACATTTTACATCTAAAATAGTTAAAGAGACCACCGAGTTATTCAGTACAAAATGGGAATACCATACTCCGTGTCATCCGCAGAGCTCTGGAAAAGTAGAAAGGATGAATGGGGAAATAAAGAAACACCTAACCAAACTCATGGTAGAAACAAAAATGAGTTGGGTTAAATGTTTACCATTATCTTTGCTTCATATTAGAACCCAGCCAAGAACGGATACTGGTATATCCCCCTTTGAAATGTTGTACGGCATGCCATATGATTTTGGACTATTAGTAGAGCATCCCAAAGTTGAGGATAAAATCTTAACAGAATACATTGTAGAACTCACAAAGAGGAGACAGGAGTTAAGGAAAAAGGGCCTAGTAGTACAAAGACCTCCCTTGGATATTTCCATACATAGAATCCAGCCTGGAGACCAGGTACTTATTAAAACCTGGAAAGAAACTTCCCTAACACCTCGTTGGGAAGGGCCTTTTGTTGTTTTACTCACCACAGATACAGCTGTACGAACTGCAGAGAAGGGATGGACTCATGCTAGCAGAGTTAAAGGACCCATCTCCCCAGAAAAGTGGACTGTAACGTCCCAGCCTGGGAGTCTCCGAATGAAGATAAGCAGAACCAGAGTGGGTAAATAAATCATCCCGACGAAGAGATAAGTAGAAGTAGTAGCTTGTATAAGTTTTTCCAGATACCATCAGGAGAGACTCTACGACGAGTACACTTTGCACCTTGGCGTACAGACGAAAGGATTCCTGAGCAGACTGGTGGTACTGGAATATACGGACTAGTGGGTACTCTGCAGTTCTTTGCAATAGGTTGTGAAGTAGAAACTGAAATTCCCGAGACACCTCGATTAGAAGATCTTTCGGATATCCCCTGTATCACACATCCTACTTCGGAACATTTGTGTTGGGTGGTGTGTAAATGTTTTAACTGTAACAAAGAGTGGTCTTGTATATCATTTAGGAGACAACCTTATTGTATGAAATGTCATAACATAAGTAACAGGAATTCAGAGGCCCAGGTGGAAATTCGTAAATTGTTTTGGGGATGGGAATTATCAGTGCCAGAATATTGGGAAATTTATGAAACAGATTGGTACAAAGTACTGGGGGCGTGTGTTGCAAAGGTAGCTAGTTCACTTCATAGGTTCAACACCCTTTATTAACTTAGATACGTGTTGTCAACGGTAGAATTAGTGTTTGTTGTTATATTTGGGCTATTGATCTTGAGCATTTTCTTTTGGTTCACTCGAGAGAGGTGGCATGAGAGAAGTACCTATTCTGTGGCAGTGAACGAATGATTTCAGGAGTGGAAAGACAGGAACCAGCA
>NW_010110662.1:0-13720 GCF_000699245.1 Pterocles gutturalis
CTATCCCAGCTGGACCCAGGACAAAGGTAAACTAATGTTTCTCAGTAACTAGCGTGATTCAGGAGTTCTTAAAAAATTGATGCACAAACATACCACGAACTGAAACAGGTTCTCTGTGTACACTTAACATTCTATGAACGAAAGCATTTTTCGATATCATTCTTCAAGTTGTCCTTCCAGTGCCCTATCTCAAATTAAAGAACATCAGAATCTAAGCCTGTATAATTTATAATAGCAAATAATTAATCCTAATAATGAAGTAACTCCATATGGTGTTGTCTTTGAATCATTAGAGAATTTGCAGATAATATCTTGTGAATGCAAACAAGATAATCACATAAGCACAGATACCAAGTAGCCCTTTTTCCAAATACCGGTGGGTATGCATATTCAACAAAATGCAAATATTGACTTTTCAGATAGCAACTAGATCAGATTGCTGAGGTGTCTGGTGGGACACTGCAATCCCAGTGTGGGAAACAGTACTGACCTTCATGCTCTATATGGGTAGCATGTAGCTTGCCTGCATTTATGATTCCCCTAACCTCTAAGCATTTGCCACAATTGTAAGAATAAAGTACACATGTGGAAAAGGGCAGTCTTAGTCAGGAAAAGCTTGAAAGAAAGTAAACAGGCTTCATGTCTCATAATAGCTCTCTGGAAAGGCAAGGAAAGGAAGAAATGTCATTTGCAATTGACCACTTACAAAGATAAGTAGACACATAAAAAGACCCTTTTTTCTTAATAAGCACAGAAATAGGATCATAACAGGTCACACACTTACATGTTCAGGAATCAGCATGCCCAGAAAGTATGTTAGAGTATAGACATCCAGAGACACCGTGACAGGCTTGAGAGGTGGGCCTGTGCAAACCTCATGAAGTTCAACAAGGCCAAGTGCAGGGTCCTGCATGTGTGTTAGGAGAATCCCAAGTACAAATACAAGTTGGATGGAGGGAGAATGTATTGAGAGGAGCCCTGAGGAGAAGGACTTGGGGGTGCTGGTAGATTAAAAGCTAAACATGAACTGGCAACGTGCACTTGCAGCCCAGAAAGCCAACCATATCCTGGGCTGCATCAAAAGAAGTGTGACCAGCAGGTCAAGGGAAGTAATTCTCTCCCTCTACTCTGCTCTCATGAGACCCCATCTGGAGTACTGCATCCAGCTGTGGAGTCCTCAGCACAGGAAGGGCACGGACCTGTTAGAGCAAGTCCAGAGGAGGGCCACGGAGATAGTCAGAGGGCTGGAGCACCTCCCATATAAGGACAAGCTGAGACAGTTGGGGTTTTTCAGCCTGGAGAAGAGAAGGCTCTGGGGAGACCTTCAAGCAGCCTTCCAGTACCTGAAGGGGGCTACAGGAGAGATGGGGAGGCACTCTTTATCAGGAGTTTAGTGACAGGACAAGGGGTAATGGCTTTCAAGCTGAAAGAGGGTAGATGCAGATTAGATATTAGGAAGAAATTTTTTCCTGTGAGCCTGGTGAAGCACTGGAACAGGTTGCCCAGGGAAGTTGTGGATGCCCCATCCCCAGAAGGGTTCAAGGCCAGGCTGGATGAGGCTTTGAGCAACCTGGTCTAGTGGGAGGTGTCCCTGCCCATGGCAGAGTGGTTGCAACTAGATGATCTTGAAGGCCCCTTCCAACCCAAACCACTCTATGATGCTATGACATATGAAAAATGTTAATGTTTTAAACAGAATTGATCTAGACTGAGTGTACACAGTCATTCGGATAGTCACATTTTGGTGACATGCTTTAACAAAATAGGTCACCGCACTCACCGCACTCTCCCCCCCGCCCCCCCCCCAAAAAAAAATAAAAAAAAAACAAACAAAAAACCTTAAACACCTATACTACTGGATACTTCAGCTCATCTGTTTTAATCTTGAACTACATTACACTTCCAAATCTTGCCTAATCCACGACTTCAGATTGGAGTGGAAATAAAGAAACGGATGGGAAAAGGCTCAGGATTTTCTGCTATTTATTACACTTGCGGTAGATGACATGATACCTTAAAATGGCTGTTTAAAATATGTATTTAAAGCCTATTTGAGGTTCACAGTAAATGCTTTTTCCTAGGTTCTCATTTCTTTTCTGGGTAGATTCTTTCTGCACATTTTGTACTGACTACAAGCAGGAAACCAGGACAATGCTACAACAGAAACTTGAAGTAACAGTTTGAAACTTTTCCTAAATTCCTAACTTTTTTGTTTTTTTTTTTACCAAGGACTAGTACCTTTTTTTATTCAGCACAGCAACACCATCCGCCATCAGAAATTTGAAATTCATGTGATGCAGTTTGCACAAAAGATCATCTTACTGTTCTAGTCCTCACTACTGATTGGAGTATGCCACATTCTTTTACTTCACCCATAAGGAGAAAACACAGACAAATATATTTTAAGCAAACAATTCCCACGCTATTGAAATATCTGTAGGTGAATGAAGCCTTTGAGAAACAAATGGTTCCATTGCTGTGCCTCTAGAAAATTTTACTGGTGTCTGCTCTAAGTTACTATATGGGTCTAATGACAAATCTTTAACTCCATCTTCCACTAACACACTTACTTTACTCAACAATGTTTTTTATGCAGGCACATCAAGGGAAAATCATTTGCACTAGACATGCAGATGATGAGGTAAGTTTTTTTCTTGTTTGTCTTGTTTTGTTTTTCATTTTTTATTTGTTTAACCTTACCTTCATATAAAGGCAAAGCACAGAAGGATCAGAAAATAAGGGAAACAAACTAATTCATGCACTTCTGGAGCAGAAAAAAGCCCAGACTCAGGGTTTGTATTAAAGACATTGCATAGAACCTAAAATTCCTGTTCGCTGATAGAGCTCATCTTTGTGACATGTCATGACATCGCTTTTACTGTTACATAAGGGCAACTTGACCACTTCCCTCAAAAGAATGAAACGCCACATTTAAATGGTAGTTTTTCTTTTACACTGAATTATTTTTAAAAGCAAATATGTAAACTTGCATTGCAGAGATCTGAAATGGACTCTAATAATACAACCATTTAATATGTGATAATAGTCACTTCTAAAAATTGCACTTGGTATAGTCAAACATATTTGCTGTTCATTTAAAAATTGTTGATACATTTTTCCAACCAGCAAAGCTTATGAGACTGTGAAAATAATTTATTATTGAGTAACTTTGCAAGATTTTTCTTTGCATCATTAATGTTTAGGGTGGTCTGTGTCAAGCTGGTCTTGTTTTTAAGCAAAGGTAGAAATGTACAGAGCAAAGAATGAGGAATCATAAGTAATTCAGGTTGAAAGGGACCTTGGGAAGTCTCTAGTCCATGCCCCTGCTCAATGTAGGGTCAGGTATGAGGTCAGGCCAGGTTGCTCAGGGATTTATCCAACCAGGTCTATTTCAAATTTAGGAACAGTCTAAATAACAACAAGCTATGTGCAAAATTATCTATATTATTACCAGCAACCATCACAATATGTAATTTAAAGCAATCTTTACGACGTAGACAAATTTCTGTGTTCAGCATCATTATCAAGCTTCCTATGGAGAAAAGTTTCATACTTGTTTCAGCATGTTTCCTGCATGCCCTTATACTAGTGTAAGGGACAGAAAATACTTGCACTGACTGCCTTGAGCATATAAATTAAGCCTCTGATTTTTTTTTTTTTCCTACATTGAAACTAAGTTTACAAACTTAAGTGGAAAACAGCAAGTACCTGCACAAGGGTTATAATTTCATTAGATAAACCTGTAAGGAAGTGTAGATCATGTGAAATCATGTGAAATCTCCCTTTGGTTTACAGGGTTTTTTATCCATATGTAAAGATAACAAATGTTTCAATGATGTACAGGAGTAAAAAAAAAAAAAAATCATCTAAATTGGTCAATTGATGTCAATATATGCTATTAAATTGTATCTACCAAGTTATAATAAAAACAGTTTAAAGCTCATCTGCATTTTGACTGAAATATCTAAGAGTTTAGTAACTGTGCCACTCTTCATTGTGAAGATGTGGGAGCCTAAATTCACTGTTCACACAACTAATTCCCTGCTAAATTTACAAAACCCAGCAAAATTAAAAACTAATACCACATCTGGTTATGGCTTTGTCTTGATATTTTGTGTGTGTGAACATCTGTGGACATATAAACACACATTTCTGTAAGTTTATTCTTATGTATTTACACAGAAGCACGTTGAACCATGATAAAAAGACTCTGTTTAAGCAATATAAATACATTCTTTTTAGATTTTATGATGCTGTACAATTTCTGCCAATTTTATTTCATTAATCATACTCATAACTCTATACTGCTTTTATTTTGATATGTCAGTGACAATTATAAAGAGTAATAAAATTTTTCAATTTTCAATGTTTCTGGGGAAAGAAGGTCAGATTACTGCTAATTAGACCAGAGTGCAAGCTAAATAAATGATCTTTTGAGCACAGAAATGATGATACTAGATTATTGTTTTGTTGGGGTTTTTTCCTCATTTGTAGTGCATTTTTGGTGGGCAATTATCCTTAAAGCTACAAAATCACAGCTTTTACAGTTTATGATGAAGTATCAATGTGTGCTAATTAGAACCTTGGTGGCACTTATAATACAAATGGGGTTTTTGTATGCCTTGCTATTTGATAAAATTCCTTTCTTCTTCCCTTCCTCCTGAGAGCCTTCATTTAATGAGCTCTACGCAGGATTTTATAAAGCAAAGAAAAATGTTTGCTTTAATTTTCACAGATTTATTTATTTTTGAACAGTAATAAAACTTTTTCTTAAATTTCTGTTCAAGCAATGCCATCATTTATTTTTATGGTGTTTTAAGAGAAAAAAAAAAATCAAGATTTGACTGATTATTTCTAGTGGGCAGCATTCACAATTATATCTGTGTTCTTTGTGCATAATCTAAATAGAGAGTAATTTGAACCTTATTATCAAACATTTTGTATTGAGACCCTGCCAGCACAGCAATCTAAGCCTGTGCTTAGACTAAGCCTAGACAGGAAGCCAAATGCCAGAAAACAAAAATTTTATAGCCAGTGCACCATATGTGCAGATAGATCCTATGTGCTACAAAGTCTAGCCAGCATGAAGAAGAGAAAGCACCCTACTATATTACTTTGCTTTTGGATACAAAGACTTTTGCTTATAGAATAGTACTTAGATGTGTAGTCATTTGTGTCAAATCACTTATTTAACTGAGGATCAGCCAGGACTTTATCAACCATGCATTTACCTTTTAACCAATCCCTGTTCAAGAAAATTCTGATAGACAGATGGACAAAAATCTGTCCTATTGTACTTCTTTCCCAGACTGGAAACACTGATAAACAGTTTTTTGATCAAATTGTTGCCTAAACAGCCAAATGCCTCCACTTGTATTTACACATGGCCACAGAGAATGACAGTTTGTTACTACCATTGCCATGATATCATATGGCTGTCCTTTCAGTATCTGAGCAAAACAAAATTTGGCAAACTTTATTGTCAACTATTACAAATATTTTTCTGACAATTATCCGTTCACCATATACATAAAAATACTTTAAGAATCAGTAGGAATTTATCCTATTAGTAGTTCAGATAACATCGTAAAGACTAGAAAATACTTGAATGACTATAAATTAACAAAATACAATTCTTTGTTGAAGATTCATCAGGCTCTCCAAGGTGATGAAAGCACAGGTCAAATGACAAACATGCAGGTAAAGACATGATCCAAACCGAGTGTTCACCTGAACTGTTTTCACTCAGACTATCCCATAAAGTCCACTCCTCTTTGGACTCTGAAACGGAAAGCTATGCGTCCCATGACTATGAGACAAGCTGTAAGTGACTTCAAATACTTGATCTCTAAAAGGCTTTGGAAGTACAAAAGCATATCCTACCCTTGGATATTCAAGGGAGATGGCATTTTAAAGTCTTACACGTGTTCTCTCCCGAGAACACAGATTACTTTCTGCTGTTTTAGAATTATCAAAGACATGAATGACTGGTATGAAAAACGGGGACTTAACCTACACAAAATGGGGCACAGGTGGGAAAGAACACTAAACAAGAAGGCTTTAGAGAAAATAATCCAGGCTGTGGCTACACAAATAGAGTTATCTTTACACAGGAAAGAGAAGGCAACAAAACAGAGGTTTTATCATATCCCAAATGAAGCATATTAACTTGACCTGTGAACGGATTACCTTAGACTAGTCTTCCAGACAAGGGAAGCCTTGCTTCAGTGTAAGGGAGAGGCTGGGGGTCTTTCCACAATCTCCTTCAGGAAATTTCCTGTTTGTGTTTTTTTTCTTCATTAATGTATCACTTTGCATGAACTCAAACAAATTTGTCTACTGCCCAAAGCACCAGATCTCTTCCTTAGTTCCACAGAACCAGGGAAATTCCTCCTGAAGCAGGTTTCATCAAATTTTTATTTTATCATTTACATGCAATCACACATGTTTTTTTATCTGGTGCTATCATATTAATTCATGCAAAGAAAAATAATCTGCACATAGAGAAATGTCTTGTTGCATGCAAGGAGAGCTACCTCTTGTTTAAAAAAAATTATAATCTAGCTAATTTTTAATCTCAAGAGTTCCATACCCTTTTCAAGCACTTTTACTAAATCACTTTCAAGTCTTCCATTCTACTAGGCAAAACAAGATGAGTTCTCGAGTTTTCACTTATAAAATACTGTCTTATCACTGCAATAGCCCTTCTCTGTACCTGTTCAAGATTAAATTCAATTTGAACTGAAACATTAACATTCATACATAAATATAGTATGCCAGATGAGGTTTAAGTAGTGTCATATGTAATACTTTTCTTATTATTTCTCTATCTCTGCTAGGAAAACCTTCCGTGATATTTTATGAACACGTTTGTTTCTTTGTGATAGGTTGGTTACTCAAGTCATCATGCAGTTGATAAACTTGTTTGTTTTTTTTGTTTTTCCTTTGTTGTTTCACAATTATAACCTTGATTATAGCAAAAAAGTTATTCCAGTTCCTTGAAATTTGTACTATCCTATTTAACCTCATTTTCTATATAAATCTGAAAAAAATCAATTCCTTCAGCAATATATACAGATCTATATCTTAGTAACTACTGGCAACTTCTTGCCAAATCAGTAGCTTCCTTTTTCTTCACAGGATGTTGTGATTTGTGTTAATTTATGTGGATTTAAAGAAGAAAAAAACCAAACCACAATTATTTTTTCCTTTATTTTCCTTTTTTTTTTTTTTACAATATCTAATTCAATTTTACATTTTAACAAACCTTTAAAAAGTTATTTTCAAAAATACCTGAGATTTTTATTAATAGGAAGAAATACTAGAAAGTAGCATACATTGTTTAAAGACATATGCCATTGCATAATCAAACCTAGTGTTGTATCTTTTGTATTAATCACTTGAATAGCTGCTATGTAAACGTAGTTTTTAATTTGAGTCTCGAGAATTAAATTTTAAGCTTTAAACTATCTCCTGTTTTAAATTAGTTAAAATCTTTAATTTAGATAAACTGCTTGCAGTTCTAATCTGGGGAATATCTATGGCTAGCCAACATCTATATGGTCCTAAAGTACACCTTCAGAAGATAAAATTTTCCTCATTTAAAGCCTATTAATGTCCCTTTCTGCTGAAATTATTTTCTAAAGAAGTTGTACATAAATGGGGATTGGTTGCAGTGTAAATTTTCTGGGGAAATAGATAGCTCCCTGGCAACAAACCTGGAGTTTGTTTTCCAAAAAAATTTAAAAGCCTAGAGTTCTTTTAAGTACTAAATGGGGAATATACCTCTAATATTATGTTTATTTGTGTAACACCCATGGGATTTTGCTTATTCATATAACAGGGTACTGTATCGCTAGTACAGTATTAGATAGACAGATAGGTAGATATCTGTATCAGATACCCATACAAACAGCATTTTTCCTAGAGATCCCTATCGTCTTCACAGTAGGAATAATGACAGAAAATATTTTTTCATACTTCTGTCATGTAGACAAAGTAAAAGGAAAATGTTGTTGTTCATCTTCTGGGAAAAAAATCCTCACTGTTTCCTTTAATAAGAATCTTGAAATGCTTCTGAATCAAGGAAGAGAGAAAGACATTAAAAAACAAACCACAAAGTTTAATTAAGTCATGTTGTAATAGATATGGGTATGTCTGTTTTCAGTATTTGACATAGCTTAGTTTACAGCTGGATCATCTAAAGGACCTAGTTTTTCAGGTAGTTGGAGAACTATTTAAAATTTAAGGTTTAAAAATGAAAGGAATATATAAATAAATTTTTATATATATAAATTTATAGCCCTACTTTTTTTATATTTGTAAATTGAAAACAAGAAAGACATTTGATTGACATAAACCTCTGGTTTGGATCTCTTCAGAAAAGGGTCTAATAATTACCCACATTTAAACTGCCAGTTAAAATGGATGCATTCATTCCTTGTAAAGTCTCCTTAGAAACACTAGACTTTTAAGCATAATGAAAGCAGACAGCTGGGTCCACCCTTTATGATAATGTGCCATGCAGCTTTATTAATCTGACCTTTGGAAACAAATGAGAAATTTTATACTGCCCTACCATAATTGTTAGTGGCAGGCATTTTAGCAGTCTTTAATTTGCACTTCACTTTAATATCTGCTTCCAGTTATGATGTAAACATTAACAGGATCTGACATTGTTAACCATGTTGCAGTGTCTGAAGCAGTGGCAAAAGAGTGTGCTTGGAGTAAACTACATCATGACCTTAATGGATAATGAAATGCACCAGTCCTTGCTATGCAAAGAGTAAGACAAAAAATGAACACTGTAATTGTTTCAACTGGCATCTGAGTGATATGCAGTGCTGCAATAATTAGGAGTGAGGGTGGAGGTGGAAAGTAGGTTCACCAGACGCATCCTTCAAGGTTGTATAAGTTCTGATTGTCCTTTAAGTTGCTTGCAAGAGATATCTGATTTGAGAAAGTATGTTCCTAACATATAATCAAAAGCATTCGAAAGAATTCACAGTGAATGTAAACAGTAATTCTGTTTCAGATGGTATGAGTAAGGAAATTTCTCCTGTGTAACACAAATGTGTCATTTTTTTCTGCAAAAGTGTTCTTAAAAGAAATGTTTCATAGCCTATAAACAGCACAGAAAACCCATCTGCAGATTATGATGATAGCTGTTAAAATTTAAGGCTATAAATATACAATAAAAACAGCAGCATGGTACCTGAATTAAAAACATAACTATTTAGAAGTATTTATTTTAAAACAATGGAAGTTAAATAGAATTTATTTCTGAAATACCAATACTTGTGACCTCTTGCTTCTGAATGTTATGTACTGCTCCTGGACTTCACTTTTACTTTCAGGACAACCAGTCCTCTCCTTTAAATACTCCTTTATGAACAATCTAATTGAACTACTGTCTATATTGCTTTTTAAGTTCATATCTAGAAAAGCATGCTTGTAGGGATCCCTGTGGATTTTCAAAAGGCTCTCTGTGTATATCTTTTTCAGTGCTATAAATATTATACCCTCCTTTTTCTTCAGTAAGAAGGTATCATAGCATACTATTTTAGATAAGCTTATACTGAGATAATACTGAGATCTTCTGCTAAAGCAAGGGTTATGCAATGGAAGAATAAAAACAAATAATGAGATTACTTTCCCCAAAATTCTAACATTGATTCTTTAGCTATTATTTTGTGTACTTATTTACAAATAAAATGTAAATTTCTAGTGTAACAGCATTATAATAGTTTCTAACATGCACTATTCTTTTTGGAAATCTATTCTAAAAGGAAAACTTCAAAGTGTTAAGATGTGAAGGTTATCTTGCTTCAACACTCTGCAACACAAAGCACAGCTTGCTCTATCATTCTGATTTGATTAATTTTAGTCATAACAATTGCCTTCTACATCACAAGTACTGTGAAATAACCTGCACCCATGGCTATTATATGCTTGACTGAGATACCTATGGTGCTGATACAAATCATATTTTGCTCCTCATTATGAGAATGGTAAGGTTCTGTAAAAGAGCAGAGTATGCACAACAGGCGGGTAGCATTTTATGCCAGTATACCTAAATGCACCAAAGCCATCAGATCTCTGAGCTTCACAGGGAATGACACATTTTACATTCTTAGATTTCTATTGTTGATCTAATCAAATGAATACTCATTACATGTCACTACAGACACTACACTAATGTTTATTTTATGTATATGAAAGGATCCAAGTATACTTTCTCGTTGCATTGCTTTCTCTCTATGAATTTAGAACAAGTCTTCAGTGCTTAAGAGCCAATTCAAATCACAAAGCCATCTGCAGTTTGCATACCTCTTTTAAGAAGAAAGAAGTAAACTAAACCTAGAATTATCGAAATAGACATATTTCAGAATATTTCTTCTTTAAAGTGAAATCCACTCTTAAGTACAGAGGAGAATCTTAGTAGATAAAATTACAAAGCTTTTACCATGAATGTTTAACTTACAAAACATAAAAGAATCACAGAATCACACAATCACAGAATGTTAGAGATTGGAAGGGACCTCAAAAGATCATCTAGTCCAATCCCTCTGCCAGAGCAGGAACACCTAGATCAGCTCACACAGGAATAACTTAAAGAAAATCATGTTCAGTAACCCTTCTCAGCCTACACCAGAAACAATGCAAGAAACTCTCCAAAACATTTTCAGTAGTGTTAAACAGTAGCTACTTTGACGTGGAAGCTTTTAAATAAAATTTATACAAAAGAAAATTCAGAGTGCTAGTCAAATGGTACTACTATGCAAAATCATTTCTGGGTCACACATCACTAAAATTCAGACTACTAATGGATTTAAATTTAAATAAACAAAGTTGCTACATTCATCCTTTGAGTGACTTCTTTAAAGTCTTAACAGGATTGAACATGTGTTCCAGTAAATATTCAGCAACACCCCCTCTCCCCCACATATCTGTTCAAATGTAGTGTTTGTGCACTACAGAGAGAAACTTTATGAATGCTCCTGAACATATTCTCTCTAGTTAAGTTCAGAAAGTCTACTTTGAGATAGCTTTAACAATTTAACAGAATGTAACCTAAATTTTAGAAGGACATGGATGAATTAAAAAAAAAAAAAAAACAAAACAAAAAAAACACACCTAGATAGGGATACCAATCTCTTTTGTGAGCTCTACAATGCCACTACATGCAGAAATAACCATTATATCTCTTGTTCGTACAGATATATCATTTTGCAGAAGAAGAGTTCTTGCCTGGAATTTTGACAAAGGGCATTTTTTCCCCTCCAAGTTTCTGAACGGCATGAATATTACATGTGAGAAGAAATGAAGTCAAATGTCCATTTCTCTGCCATAAAGAAAACCAAAAGAAATAAATTCTTTGTGTGTATAATTCCTAAAGCTGCTAGCAAGTCAGACACATCTCACTTGAATTTCGTTCTGTTGTGAATGCAATAAAACATGGTTGGAGTACATTTTTGTCTTCACATTTGCTCCATTATCATTATACATATAATACATATGTATATGATATATGTAATCTATATCAGTACATATCTCTGTAGTGGTCATCAGGTCACATTATCAGCAGAAATAATGAACATGTGCATTTAAGAAAAATTACAGCCATATCTTGTTATTCTAATGTATTTTCTGAATAAACCATGACAGCTGTGATTTTTTGCATAATTCACGAAAACTTTTCAGGCTCATTCTTGTTCTTTTGTTTTCCAGTTAGTATCTCTTTAGTATACACACTTGTCATAGCAAAAGTGGACTTAGAAAATTTGGAGCCAACCAACATAAAGTTAGAAATAACTCCCACACTGAAATACGGACATCACGTGTAACATAGCACTCAAGAAATTCTATGTGAAGCTGTTCATCCCTTGGCACCACCATACTAAAACTGCGGGCAATTTTTCACGGGTATGGAATGAATGTCTTTATTTTAAAATATGGTAAATGGTGAAATGTCATTATATTTGAACTATGATGTATTCACTTGTTATTACTTGAGTACTTTTACTTATTTTCTTGACTAACATAAAGAACATTTACCTCAAGAAAAGAACTGATGAGTCAACCGTATTCTTGCAGTTTATCTCCACAGCATTACAATAATAGCAAGTCTGAGTAGGTTACTGTACAAATACTGTGCTGTGTTGACAGATAAATTTCAAAACTGGACTTAATTTCATCAATTGATGCTTCATTTAAAATAAATATGAAAGCCTTGTCACAAAGCTGTATAGTACAGCACAGACCTTGCTCTTAACATATACTTTCAAAGTCTGGGTAACTGCACTGTTACCAAAGATATTATCTAGAACTAGTATCTGACCCACACACTTAACTTTCTCACAAGCAGCTTCAGGTCTGTTCAGAAATAAGATTGCAAGATTAACTGTTATATCAAAATTATTTTCACAAATAAATAGTTGTATTTCTTTTCAATGCATTTCATAACCTGACTCTGAACTGATTCAGAACGTAGGAAAAAAAAATGGCATTTTTACAAAAGTTAATAATGCTAAAGCCTTTCCAAGATAATAATAAATAAAATCTCACAACATTGAGTTAATAACAGTGTGTCTGTGGGTCTCTTGTAAGAGCATGAAAACAGAAAGGAATGGAGAATTGTTTGAGTGGAAGAAAGCCGTGTTTCTTATGACAACGCCTAAGTAACAGAAGAAATTTGAGTTTCAGTTGACTAGCCTTTCGAGGAGAATACAGTAGAATAAAGGGGATGGTATTTAGCACGCTTAATTCAAACAATCTTCGTACCACCTCTTAAAAATTTATTGCTTCAGGTAAATTGGAACATAACAACAAAGAAAAGAACATCAGAGCAAAGAACACTCTAGGTCAGATTATTTAGTAGCTACATTCCAATGAAAAAAACACTCTCAGACAAACATTTACTAACCTGCCTCCTGTCACCTATATTCTCTAAAATACTACATTTTTAATGCTATGTACTTCTCTACCAGAGAAGGATTATAACAGTGTAACAAACTGAAATATTAATCAATTCAGTCCAGGAAGACTGCAGTTCAGATTCTAACCATACTGACATAACACAAGTCCGTTGAAATATAAATTTAGGCAGACATGAGGATGCATTACAGAAAGTAATGATGTGCATTTTTTGCCACAGTTGATTGGCTTAACATGACATAAGACGCTAATGCCATGTACTCTGTATCAGATCATACATGGCTTGTCCTTTATCAAAAGTAATAACAGCCAGCCCTACTGCAAGATGAACATAACAGCTTGCTCACGCACTGGCAGGTGAGAGTATCTCAAGGTAAGTTGTCACATTTAAAACATATTTATTTAATTAAAGCCTTGCTGATTTTGGCCCTTAAATTCTTTCAGTTTTGAACAATCCTAAGTTTTTCTCACTACTTACAGTCTTATATTTATCGGTGTGTAGAAAAAAGACTACAGCACCGTTCTGGATTCCTAGATGAGGCCACAAGTGTTGTGCAGGTATGCTAACCTTTTAAGAAGTAAAAAGCAAGAAAGATATGCAAGTGATGTCCATATGGTATCCTCTTTATTTTTTGGTAGCTAAAGACCACAAGAGGAACAGATGTTTGTTAATGATATCAGAAGAGCTTGGATAACAGAGAACTATATTTTTGAAACTGATCTGCGAGTCAACAATCATAGAATCATTAAGGTACGAAAAGACCTAAGGATCATCAAGTCCAAC
>NW_010110663.1:0-11985 GCF_000699245.1 Pterocles gutturalis
ATGGCTACATAATTTTTGCATTTAAAAAATCTTGTGTAGCCTTGGAATAGCATAAACTTTGCTTAGCTGTCTTTTATAACAAACGCCCATAGCATGCAAGTCAATCCTTGGAAATTTATTTTGTAATGTGCTTCAAGTAATCCAGGGCTGTATTGGTAATTTTTTCCTAAAATACAGGAAAAAACTTGCAATTTTTTAATGCTTACTATAAAGAACTTAGATGGGGAAAATGAGATGGAAAGACGTTTTATTGTTAATGGGGGATCACTCAACATAAATAGTCAATATAGGGAAACACAGTTACACATCACCATCAAAGCACTCATTGTCTTTATCGGCTTTCTAAATAAACATGACATAAAACATGACAGCTAGAAAGATGTTCAGTAAGTGTGTTTCCTCACGCATTGATAATAAAATTTTCAGAAGGAAGCAAACAGGCTAGAGCCCTTCTGTCACCTGTTACCTGCACCTTACCTAAGGTGACTCCTTAAAGCTCAAGTATCTGGAAGGGCTTGAGGTCAAGGTCAATCGTTGATATCTCTTAAGTGCTATATATAGCCTGAGAATGGCACCACTACCATACTGTTTTCAGGGCAAAGAGCAGAGAACAGACGTGTGCTGAACACCGTGGAGATAGCAGGCTGTACTCTTAATAAAACGAAGGTGAGCTGTGCCTTTTCCAGCGCTGTGATAGCTGACTCAGTGTCGTTTGCGGGGAAAAAGGATAATTACTAATTTATCAGCAGTGATATGAAGCAGCATGTTTCTTTTCAGACACATTCCAGGAAATATTTGAATTCAAGTCTGAAATGACAAGCAGACTTAGATTAGTTAGGAAAGTTTCACCCTTTTATCCCATCCCCCTCTGCTATCTACGCTCTACAAAACGAGCCAATCTATCAGCGCTGACTACCTCCACGCAGCACAGGGCACAGACTTACCACGATGCTTAGGCTCATTCAAGACTAACTAGCTAAGGGGTCAGCGTTGTGGCCACCTCAGTGAAGAGCTCCGTTGCAGAGCAATTATTCCTGCGGGGAAGTAGGATACATTACTGAAAGTGGAGTCTGAGCTGATGCCATTATACAGGCTTGGGAAGGAAGGCTGGTATCTCCGTACGGCACTGAGCTGCCCTCTGTAGCCATACCAGTTTAATCAGAACCAGCTCCAGCTTTGCTGTGTGAAAAAGCTGCACTCTGTGATAGAGACAAATGCAAAGTTTCAAGCTTTGGCCAGAAGGATGTGCTTTACAGTCAAAGCAGGATTCCATTGTATTGCATCATTATCTGCATGAGTTTTATCCCAAGTAATGAGCCATTTATTAAGCATGCCACGGAAAGCATCACGCTGGAAGTTCATCTCTGCTTGCTGTTTTAAGCAGTATAGCTCAAACACAATAGTCTTGAAGGAGTCCGAGACTCATTGGATGGGAGGTCAGGTTGCACGTATGTGTTGGGAACAGCCAACTATTCGGCTTACTCATAATATCAGTTTACTCATAACTGAGATAAAGCAGGTAAGTGGATGGGCACAGCATTACAAAGGAATTCTCACAGTCCACTAACTTAGCACATGACTTGATTTTAGTGAAATACATGAACAATCAGTCCAATGGAAATAGGAGAAATGCGGACTGTAATCAAGCAACTGATAAACAAAGAAGCAAAAGGAGAAACTCAGAACAGTGATTTATCTGAAAAAAGGGGTCAACTGCTCACTGAAAGAAACTTGGAAGCTTTGATAGAATATCTAGCAAAGGTTATTTCACTGTGTGTGACTGGAGAGAAATCTTCATAATCCCTGTTGTACAAGGAGCCTTCTGCTGTGTGATGCAAAAGCATCATTTGCAGCATGCAAAGCTCGCAGAAAGCTGAACACAGAGACACCGTTATCCTTTTTACTGCATATTCAACATACTGTTTATTACCAAGTACTCACACTAGGAACGTTCAAAGATGTATGCAGAAAACAGTCAGCTAACCCCAACATATTTTGTTTCTTTTCAGAAATTATCCTGCAAAGACCCACAGCACAGACTGCCAGCCCCATGGAATTCCAGTCTGGCTATCAAGATCGTCATGTTCAGTGGTGTAAAGTGACCTGCAGGGTTTTAACAGCCAGATAACAGAATATTTCCATATGGAATCGCTAGGTTGATACAGGATTACATCTCTTCGCTACCATTTGGCATTGCTGCAGACTTGTTAATAAAGAATTGAACGGACAACAGAAATGCCAACAGAGTACCTATGTGCAAAACCACACATGACCTAGATTTGGGGTCTGCTGAGCACACTTATGTAATGCTACAAACAAGGAAAAACGACCTGGCAGAAATAACAGACCAGATTCAAAATCAGTTAGGACATACTTAAACTCCCACAATATCATATCTAAAAGGAAAAGCATCAACAAAGGAAAAAGGCTCCCCAGCCACTACCACACAAGCAAAGACATAACTCAAGTAGGCAGCACATCAGGTTTAAGAAACCCACTAGCAGTTATTTTTTATGCAGTAAAAATAATGTATATTATGTTTGTTATAGTGTATTCTATTTTAAATAACATATCTCTCAGAAGGATGCTCTTCTCTGAACTACAAGCAAAAGACATGGGTCACCCATACACATCAGCTATACGTCTAGCTATTTCTTTGGGTTAGAAAGTATTTAATTTAAAGACTAATCCTAATTTAAAGGCTCCAAACCTTTCATTTTCCCAGACAAATTACATACTACTACTCATCAATACCTGAATGAAAAATAAAGTTCTGTTTCATAAGCAAGGTTCTAGTACTATACACATGGCTACTTGCAATAAAAAATTTAATAAAAATGGAACAAATTCTTTCCTGCAAGGTTATACATATGACTTGTAAATGTTCTTTCCTCAATGTTAAGCTCTTCTGAATAGAAACACTTCCCCATTCATCATCTGTACACACAACATCATCAACTTTTAGCCAAATTCACATTATGATACGTTGGACTTTACAATCCAATTAAAAATCAAAATGAAAAAAATATATACGTGATCTGCAAAAAAATCTAGACATCTGAGTGATAAGTTTCTGTCTCTAGATATGGCTATAGTTGATTTAACATAAACTACCCAGTCCCTGGGATAAAGAGTGTCTGTGATTGCCAGATCAGATGGGGATACTTAGACCCCAAGCTTTTATAACACAAGAAGCTGAACAATGCTCTTACTTAGATCTTAAGTGGCATCTTCTAATGTGGTGTGGAAAGTGGTCTTAACCATTATAATTTGAAAATCAAGATACAACAAGATAAAGTGAATTGCCTAAACCCACTGACTACTACAGAAAACTGCAGCCCCTGATGAGGGGCCTTGTGATGTCTCAAAGCATTTTGGTTGTGTATCCCTAGTCCTATCCCTTGCTGGTAAGAAGAGAAGAATGCACTGAAGGCTTTCCTCCCCTCTCTAACAAAGGACTTACAGCCTTACTCCTCCGACCAAGCAGCAAACCTTTGCTGAACAAGGTCGCCGCCTCCAGCTCGAAGGCGCCAACAAAGGAAGTTCAACCAAAGTTAATCCAACACAGGGTCCCCACGACCACCGACTCAATTGCTTGAAAGGGTTGATGCTGCCCTTCCTCCTCTTGCACAGGCTCCCATGCTAATTAAGGAGACACCCCTCTCAGCTTCCTATACTAATTAAGGAGACACCTCCATGGCTCCCTATGCTAATCAAAGAAAGTTAGGCAGAGACCTGAGAACTTTTGTCTATAAAAGGTGAATGACGAGAAGATGCACTTGTGCCCACCACCTGAGGACTTCTGAGATGCTGGCAGATGCTCATCCAAGGAATGGTGAAAATTTTTTTCTCTCTCTCTTCTCTCCTTTACCTCTTTTCTCTTCAAGCATCTCTTGATCTCTCTCTCTCTCTCTGGCACACACCTTACAAGTTTCAGACCAGCTCCCAGTTAGGAGGTTTCTGTGGAGGCCTCATTGTGGTAAGGGATTGCTCCCTTTAGTACTGATAAGCGTTGCAAGTTGGTAAGTGGTTGAGGGGTTTTTTTAGTACTGTTGGTAGTTGTGCTGTCGTTATCACATTGTTGTAAGATTTGGTGTTGGTGGTGGGTGGGGTGGTAGTGTTGTCATGAGTTGTCTTTACCAAGTCATTTGTTTGGGGTTTTTTTTATAATTCTTTTATAATTCACATTTTACATCCTACATTTTCCCTTTTTCTCTAAAAATTGTATGCATATATTCGATAGATGCCAGTAATTGATTGTTTGGTGTTGTCTTACCTTAATTTGCCCCAAGGGGACCCACAGAACCTCCGTGAACCCCACTCACCCCTCCCTGGATGGTCTTATGAGCTGGGTGGCGACAGCAGGAGACAGGAAAGGACAGGGGACAGGTTACTGTGTGACCAGATGCAATGACTCTGCCATTACTATGCCCCTTGGGAAAGCTAGCTAAGGTGTTTTGGCAAAGTTATGTCATCTGAAAATGTGTGCCTAAAAAAGAAAACTTGGTTTTACCTTTTCTAAAAAGACACTTCAGGCAGCTTTAAAAACTAGATGCCTTCGAAGCCTGACTTTAAGTGTCAAATGAGAGTTCCTCTGTTACACCACCCACAGCTGTGAAAAGCTAAACTATCTGTTAAGCAACCTAGTGACAGCAGAACTGTAGGACCTCTAACAATTCCAAAAGATAAAAAGCATTAAAAAAAAAAAAAAGCCACCATTGTTCTCAGTTGGCATGAAGTAAACACACACACACACAAAAAAGGTCTGTAAAAACAGAGAAAGGATTTCCCGCAAGCTAGGTGGGGTATTCAAAGCTTGTAACTGAATCAAATGGAGCCAAAAATGCAATAATTCTAGGGATGTTTAAACTCTCATACAAGGGGATGTGTCTGTATGTACATATGTGCGTAAAATCTTTAAGTATTTCCTACCTCTTAATTACTGCATAGGATAGAACAATGTTTGCACGACAGCGGTTTCCTCTTACCGATATTTATGTTTTTTCTTTTTGTAAGTATTAAACTCTGCAGCAAGAAGTCTTGGTTTTACTGTTTGAATCACTGAATGTGTTACTGTCCTACTAGACATCAGAAAATTATATTCCTGATCCCAGAATGTAAGAACATATCCATTTGAATATTTTAACCAACACATACCGTAGTCTCCAGACTGTACCTTGTAACAATTCACCCAGCTTGCACTGAAACCCTCAGAAAAGATTGTAGATCAGCAGAAGCTACTCTGTGCAGACCTAGCAACGATGAAAAGTAGCTCATGAGAAAGTTTGAAAATGCATTATTTTTTAAGCTAGTTAAACACACATGTTAAAATGGAATGAATTTGTATCTTTTAGGAGGCCTTTTAGTATATGGGAATGAGAACTTCCTGAAATACATGATTTTTTGAGAAGACAGCATAGTAGGGAAGAACGTTATTTAGCAAAGACGGCTCATATGAGACTTACCAGTTCTCCCTGCCCCAAACCTCAGGCCTTCCAGTTGCAGCTGGCCAACATATTTCCAGCACTGTGATTCACTAAGTCCCATTGCGGGTGAAATGTTTCCATTAGGATCTCAAGTTTCTACTAGGAGAGATTTCTGGGCTGCTGGATGTCTTCTGCATAGACAGTACCAAACCAAGAAGCTCTGATTCAAAAGCAGACATTTTATGCAGAGAAATGCTCAAAAGGCTGTGTCTTTTGTTGAAGGATGGAAAAATAAAGGTTAAAATCCCATAGGTTCTCATGAAAAAAAAAACAAACAAACCTGACACCAGGTTCAGTTAGTCTTGTTAAGCTTGGATAGTTCTGGAATTATGATCTTGCTTATAATTGAACAAAATTCAAAATCTGACATTTCACATTCACATAGAGATGTAGAGAGACTATACTCTAATGTACTTCCAGTCTGGGTTGCACCATCGTGAATACGTCAGACTTGCAAATAAAGAACGGCACTGGTTTATTTGTCAAGCAGAAGTCCTTGTCTTCTTTTTGATTTCACAGACTAAGTGAATTACTCAACTACTTCAACTTTTTTTTTTTTTGCTTTTAAATAAAATAACCTTTTGTTTTATTGTAAAAAAAAAAAAAAAAAGCAGGAATTTTCCTTTCTCCTGGAAGGATACAGGTTAGTGACTTGTTTTCATACCTGTCAAATCTATTCTTTTCAGGAGTCAGCATTTGCTGGAAAGCTGTCTCAGCTGTTTCTTTGGTGACAAAAAACCATGCCCTCACAGTTATACTACCTGATGAGTGAAGTATTGTTTTTAGGAGGCAGCTCCTTCATCCCACTGGTCATTTCACTAAGTCTGCAACTGTTGTCGGCCAAGCTGTTAGGTCTAATGCCTGCTGACCCTGTATCCAAACTGGAAGCCAATGCGGATCTGTGAAATATCCCAAGTGAATTATCTGCAGATAGGCTTGAGGTCCATTTGTAAAGGCTACAGGAACAAGACAGCTGCTCTACTATAGAAATTATCCGTTTCCTGTCCCAACTACAAGCATCTCCAGAGTTCTTGACAATGAAGCAGGAACAATACTATCTAAAAATGGACTTTGTCTTTACAATTACAGTTTCCACAGGGAACTAACCTATTACAGGATGTTGCTCAGCAGTCACCCACCTTGCCTCTTATCAGCAGTGGATGGAGCAGGACAGTGTGTGATATGTCTGTGGCCACTGCGGCTAGATTCCACTCATTTTTTGCTGTCTGACTTGGTACAGTTGTGCAAAGCCTGCATTGCATGCTCTCGCTGCCCGCTGGGTCTGACCAACTGTACTCATGTTGCAACTTCATTCAACCTTGAAGCTCATTAGGAAAGCTTCTCTTCCATTGGTGTTGTTACCATCTTGGTTTCATAATCCTATTTCTTTTTCAAAGCGAAGTCAAGTAGTCTGGAGCAGATTGTGATGAACACAGGTAGTTTTTGCCAACATCTACAAAGCAGAGAATAACCTGGGAATCACGATCTCCTGCAAAGGCAGGCAGTGGCTTTGGGCTCAGTCAAATACCACTCACTAGTGGGCCAAAAGACAGGCAGGACATGGCAGCAGAACTGTAGGATCTCAAACCTGTCTTCTTAGAACTCCGCTCAGTCTGTCCTGCAGCTGTAGATAGTACCTCCCCACACATGAGAGCAACCTCAGGAAAGAAAAGCGTGGGACAGTGGTTATTTTACCCCCCCTGGCGAAGACTAATTAGTCATATAAGTGGCTCAAATATTAGGGCTGTCATAATAGAGAAATGTAACTCTCTCCAAGAAGAGCACGACAACCCAAGCTGTATCTTTCATCTATAGTGATTGTTACAAATGGTTTTACATAGCTGGTATTCTCTAAATCAAAGAAGGCTATTGATTGTACAAATACTTAGGTGTTCTTACTCTATACCCCAAGGTTCATAAACAGAGAAAAATGTTTCTCCATGGTATGTCAGTGTTTGGTCTGTGTATGGAAAGTTCATCTACAGATTTATATAAAAGACATAATACAGTGGCACATCTAAAAGACTGAAGGAAAGGCGGATTCCAGAAGAGAAAAAAAAAAAAAAAAAACCAAAAAAAAAACCACGTTCCTTTTGATTGCTGCTTGGTGTGTTTTGCAGAAGCTCAGGAGAACAAGACAGAATCTTGCACAAGTGAGTATGAGAAAAGCAAGCTTGGTAAGTCAGAAAGGAAGACAGTGGAATGACACAAATTCAAAAAATGCAGCATGTGTTATACTCATATACTGATACTAATTTCAGCTTTTCAGCAGTATACATTTTTTTCATCTAGGAGATTTCTTAGGAATGGCAAATGTCTTCTTGGCTCAGTGTACTGGTCACACAGTTTAATCAGATTTGGTAAGTGTTATCACACAGTGTTATTTTTGCTGCGCATTCACGCATAGTTTGTAATACAGTTCACGTAACAAGGCTGAAGTTTCCATGTTATTGTGGAGACTTTGAATGTGTTACAATGATGATGATATAAAAGGGGGAATCTATGACCCAAACAGTGAGGAAAAAAAAGTCAACTCTTTTTTATTCAACACATGGCAATACCAAAAAATTAAAACTGTTCTTACAAAAATATTGGCCTAGGCTTTTGTAACACTGTGTACATTCAAAAGACTGCCTTGCTATGTATTTCAAGAAAGTTGTTCGCCTTTGCAACATCATTCACTATACTTTCCCTTTCCCCACCCCTTCTTTTTCATAACATTTGAGCTATAACACAAAAAGAAGGAAAACTTAAGCTTCCTCATGTGCATTGCTACTCCCCAGGTAGGATACAAAGCATCACAGCAAAAACTGGTTGCCATGCCAACCTGGAAAAATGAATGACCACTGACAAGCTGGCTGTTCCTGGGAATACTGTAAAGCCACACACTGACAGTGTATTAGTGAAAAGCTGAGAGTTGTGTGTGCTCTTTCCTTCTCTCTGAGATATCCCTTACTGAGTCCCTCTTCTCTGTATAGCTGCTCTTTAAAACAGTCACCTGGATATCACCCTTTTCAGAGAATTAGGAGTCAGCTAGGCAGACATGAAGAGACGAAGCACGATGATCAGGGACACAGTGGGATGCTGTTTCTGTTTGTATGTACTTACAGAAGTAGGGAAGTGGTGCCAGGTGGTGTGCAGGACAGCTCAACAGCAGTCAGTGCAGGAAAGGCACTTAATCCATGAAACAAAGAAAGGCTGGAAAAATGTGTTAGTGCCATTAATTATTTAAACCTCCTTACTCACCTTTGCTGAAGCTATATTCCACTGTATCAGTTTATTTTTACTGGATTTATCCCCATGGACAGGTTTTGTCCTCTGCTTGTGGCTCAGGTTGATTCTCCAGTGTTTTTCAGGGCCTTCTAGCTCTCCATGTCTCTTATCAGGGTTTGAGTGTCTGATACTCTCCTGTGTGTGTTACTGAGACTGCCATAGCCTAGTTAGCAAGATACCATCAAACTTTTCATACAATTAGCTAGCCATGATAATTCTCATCCAAAATATACTTATGAGGTATTTAGTAAAACCAGAAGTCTTCTCATGTGTTCCTTCATCTGCACAATAGTGGTTGTTTATATAACTGCAGATCAGTTAAAGTAATGCAGATGATCCTGGTGAAAAAAGTCTCCACTCCAAGCTTCTCCATATATGATCCCAGCCAACACCATTTACAGGAGATGAAGCACCAAGAGCTCTGGCTTGGGAACTCCTTATGAATTAGGCATGACCATGTAAAAGCCTTCAGATGTTTAAACAGTACAACATCTACCATGACTCCAGGACAGAAGAGGCAACAGGGATGAAAGCCCAGAAGCAACAAAAACATGGCAGAAGAACAGTGGCAGGTCTTTGACAGTCTTGCAACACAAGATGTTTCACAATGTAGAATCATCCACTGGTTTTGGTGCAAGTAAACTTGTAACATTAAGTAAAATGTCAATCATCAAAGCACAATGTAATGTCAGGTAATTTACAATAAAGCATTTAATTTGGATGTAAGACATTGTAAGATAAACCAACTCAAGCTAGCCCACGACATTTTAAATGCCAACAAACCCTCATGACCTCAGAACTAAGTACAGCCCACGACATTTTAAATGTTAACAAACCCTCATGACCTCAGAACTAAGTATGCTCTGAGAGGTATTTGTCCTTAACCTTAGTAGCCCTATAATAATTTTTAGTTTTATACTATCACAAAACTCTGAGCAAATCAACAAACTCAAAAAGAAAATATCCAGAAAGGATTTCATGTGTAAATATGGCAAACAGGTGACTCACCTGTAACATACAAAATTACATGTCAGTTATGTGTTAAGTACCTATATATGAACATATTTGGGGTTTTCTGCTTTATGTTGATATAGTGCACTACAAATGGTGTTAATTTACCAGCCAAGAAGCAGCTACTGCCACCTATTGGAGAAATTATTAAAATACAGAAATTGCATTATACTGCCAGCAGAGGATCTGGAGTACAGGATCCTTTCTGGAAATCAACGCTCAGTATTTTATCACCTATAAAAACTGTTACAAGAATATTATCGGGGCTGTTAGCTTAGATATAGATAGATTACAAGTAAGGAAGTATAAACAAAACAAATTTTGTGCGTCTCCATTTCAGAACTA
Organism: Pterocles gutturalis; assembly: GCF_000699245.1. Classification (NCBI taxonomy): domain Eukaryota; kingdom Metazoa; phylum Chordata; class Aves; order Pterocliformes; family Pteroclidae; genus Pterocles; species Pterocles gutturalis. Next base: position 10,116 of record NW_010110663.1, read on the forward strand.
TTGGCAAAGTTCTAAAACACCACATAACTGTAACCAATTTCACCCCCCCAGTCTGCACCACACAGATGTGCTGGCTGCTGCTGTGCTGCCTGTCATTGCTACTCTCCCGCTTGACCTGTGACAGCTCTTTACAACAACAGCATCCACTGCAGATGTCTTTTAACAGGATACACTTCTGGTTTGTATCATGCACTATTCCCCTTGAAACTTGTTCCTAGAGACAACAATATGAACAAGGAACTTACAGCAGCCAACCTCAGAAATCATTGCTCCTGCCTATAGAGACTATATTTACTTACAAGATCACCTTATAAGCCCCAGAAATAAAGTAATTAAAAAGGTTTTTCCTACAACTTCTCTTGGGTATCTATCTTACAAGATGAACTATCACGTGAAGAGGTCTGTCTTCACAGACTACAGAGCGTTTAGATTTGAAGATGCCATTTTGAGATGCCTCAGTATAAGGCAAAGTGATGTACACCGCTCCCAAACAGTGAGCTTCTGCTCCTTCTTCCTATGACCCCCTCATGTCCCCAGTCCAAGAGTGACATAGAGAGAGTCCAGCGGAGGGCTACAAAGATGATCACGGGACGGGAGCCTCTCTTATGCGGAAAGGCTGAGAGAGCTGGGACTGTCTAGGCTGGAGAAGACTGAGAAGGGATCTCATCTATGTACACAAACTGGATCTAAAGGGAGGGTGTCAAGAGCACAGGGCCAGACTATTTTCAGTGGTGCCCACTGACGGGACAAAAGGCAACGGGCACAAACCGAAATACAGGAAGTTCCATCCAAATATGAGGAAAAACTACTTTACTGTGAGGCTGACAGAGCATGGGAATAGGTTGTCCTGAGAGATTGTGGAGCCTCCTTCTCTGTCTGTGGTGGCTTTTGGACCTTTCCATGAGTGTGCCTAACTGACTGAAGCGACAGAAGCCTGACTTAGCAAGAAAGATGCCAGTTTTCTGCCTTGCTAGTGAGCTGAAGCAGCTCACGGGAGAGTCTGACACACACCAGACCTGCACAAAAGAAAGGGACAGTAGAATGTGACCTGGAACAAGGGAGGAGGAGTAAAGCAGGACAAGAGAAAAAAACCTGTAAGAAATGCTACCTTCAGAGCAAGAAAGCACCTGATCAGTTCTGCCAGCCGTAAAACTTGAGATTCACAGTCTGTTTTCACGTAAACCCTTTGAAAAAGTCAGTCTGTAAGAGAAATGTAATTTTTTCACAGTTCAACTGTCTTTTTTTTAGTTAATAAATGTAGGCAATTACTGTGAAAAAAGATTCTTCACAGTTCAACTGTCTTTTTTTTTAGTTAAGAAATGTAGGCAATTACTGTGAAAAAAGATTAAAGGCTGTATGTTACACTTAACAGACATCAGTATACAAAGAATAACACATCCAGAAAGTATTTGGACAGAGAAAAGTGCAAATAAGGTTGGTGGTTCTTTCCAAAAGTAACACTGAGTTACCCATCAAGCTCCACAGAGGCAATTCTTGACACCTACTCTAGGGCTCAAGTAGAAGTTTTCAAGATAGTGACCAAGAGACCCATCAAGCTCCACGGAGGTAATTCTTGACTCTAGGGCTTCTACTCTAGGGCTCGAGTAGAAGTTTTCAAGATAGTGACCAAGAGAGCCCAACATCAAATGGTCAAAAAAAAAAAACCACAAACACAAAACCATGAGCTCTCTCTTACACTATAAAATTCCTTACATGGCTAAGCATCACTTTCTACAGTCTAAACTGGCTTATGTTTTTAAATTCCATTTATTTTCAAATTCAGTTTTAACTCTGTATTGTACAGACATGAAGCACTTCTAAGCTGAATACTATTTTACTTCAAAAGTTGAATCCAAGTGTATCAATTAAA